>NC_030381.2:13250704-13316373 GCF_001625215.2 Daucus carota subsp. sativus
TTCTCGTTTTGTCGTGTTGCCTTTTCCCCCCCGCTTTTTTGTTGTTTTGTCTTGCGTCCCCCTGTTTGTGCCGCGTGTGCGTCCCGTTGTTTCTTTCTTGGGTCTCTCGGTCCCGTGTTTGTCTGGTCCCCCTGCCTCCCGTTTCCTTCCTTTCCCCCGGGCTGCCGTTCCGTCCTTTGTTTGTTTTCCGGGTTCGCCTGGTCCGTTGTTCTTTTGTCTCTCCCGTCGTTGTTTTCCGTCCGCGTCGCTCCTCCGTTGCTTTTTTCCCCCCCTGCCCTCGTTGTTTTCCTTCCTGGTTGGCTTCCGTGCCGTTGTTCTTTTGTTCCTGCTGTCCGTGGGTCGTGTTTCCCCCTCTTCTTTGCTTCCTTTCCCCCCCCGCCTGTTGTTTCCTTTGGGTTTGGTTCTCCCTGTTTTCCTTTGGTTCTGCGTCCGCTGTTTCGGGTCGGTCCGCTGCGGCCGTTGCTTCTTTCCCCCTGCGTGGTGTTTCCTTTTGTCTCTGGTCCTTGTTTGTGCCGGTCGCCTGCTCGTTTGCTTTTTTTCCCGCCTGCCGGCCCGTTCTTTTGTGGTTGGCCTGCGGCCCTTTGTTTCTCCTGGTCCTCCTCCGTCCCGTGCTTTCGTCCGCGTCCGCTTCCTCGGTTCTTCCTCCCCCTGCTCCGTTGTTTCCTTTCTGGTTTGGCCTTCCGTTTCTTTGTTTCCCCCCTTCTTCGTCTTGCCGTCCGTGGTTCTGTTCCTCTTTCCTTGTTCCTTTTCCCCCCTGGTTGTTGTTTTTTTCCCGTGTTGGCTCTCTTGTCCTTCTTGGTCTCTGCCGTTCCCCGTTTGTTTGGGTCTCCCGCGTCGCGCCGTCCGTTGCTTGTTTCCCCCCCGCCTTCCGTGTTTTCGTTTGCGTCCTTGTTTGGGGCGTCGCTGCTCGTGTTTTTCTTCCTGCTTTCCCGCCTTTTCGTTCGGTTCGCCTGCCGTGTTGTTTCTTCCTTCGTCTCCTCGTGTCCGTTGTTTTCCGTCCGGGTCCGCTGTCCGTTGTTTTCCGGTGTTGTTGTTTTCTTTCGGTGGGGTTGTTGTTTTTTTGTTTCCGTCCGTTGTTTTGTCTGCTCCTGCCCTCCGTTGTTTTTCCCGCCCTGCGTCGTCCTTTCCGTTTCGCGTTGGCGGTCCCGTTGTTTTTTCTTGTCCTTCGTCCGTTGTTTTCCGTCCGTTGTCGTGCTCGTTGCTTCCCTTTCCCCTGCCTCCGTGTTTTTCTTCCTGTGTTGGTGGTTCCGTTTGCCGTTTGTTTTTTGTCCTCCTGCCGTGTGGTTTCCGTCGCTTCCCCCCTTCCCTTTGCAAACTCCCCTTTCCCCCCCCCTGCTCCGTTGTTTTTTCCCCGCGATGGCCTCCCCCACCCCTTGTTTCCTTCCCCTTGGTTCCTTGCCGCTTCCCGTGCCATTTGGGTCGCCGCTCCCCGCTTGCCGTCACCCCCCGTTGCTACTCGTTCCCCCCCACCTGCGTCCCCGTCGTTTCCCCTTCACCTCTCCCGTCCCTCTCTTTCCCCTTGCGTCCCTGTTCCCCTGCCCCCCGCCCGGTCCCCCAGCCTGCAGCGCGCCCCGTGCCTTTCCCTTTCCCCCTCCGCACCCCTGCCGTCCCCCCCCAGTCCTTTTTCGTTTCCACGGCGTCTGCGCCTGCCGCCTCCCTGCTGTTAGTCCCTCCCCTCTCCCTTTCGTTCTCCCGTCCCCGTTGCCTTTCCGTCTTCCCCCCGCTCCCCCGGCCTGCCCCCCTCCCCGTTCCTTCTTCACCCCCCTCCCCCCATGATCTCCTCTCCTCACGCACACATCTTTCTTCCCCCCAGCCTTGCGCCCCCCCCCTGCCCCGGCCTCGTTGCACCCTCCTTCGTCCCCCACCCCCCACCCCCATCCTGCCGTCCCGGTTTCCCCCCCCCCGGTCCCACCCCCGCCTCCCCCCTCCCTCCCTTGCCTTCCCCCTTTCCCCCCATCCACCCCCTGCGCACTGCTTCTTTCTCTTCCCCCGTGTTCAGCGCCTTCCCCTCCCCCTGTTTCCCCTGCGACCCCTTCGTCTCCTGCCGCCGTTGCTGGGTCCCGGTGCCTGCCCGTCCACCTTTGCTTTTCGCCTTCAAAACACCAAAAAACAGCATCCTACAAAGTTGTTCACCATCTCGTCATAATGACCCCCCCCAGCTATTACCCACACTTGATCTTTCGTGCGCCCCCCCGAGACCAGACTGCCCACTCACCAGTCGCACCCATACACCTTTCACACCACCACCACCACAATGAGCCTCACCCTTAAATCGTCCCTCCGTCGTCCCCCACAGCACCCCGTTCCTAGAATGACCGCCTCAGTTCGCCTTCTCCACACTTCCACTCTCGTCAATACTAAAGCCCACTCCACAACGCTTTTGTTTCCCTCTCCCCACCCCGGGTCCGATTGACCACTACCAGTTCGCCTTCCCACCCTTTCCCACCACCGGACTGCGCGCACCACGCTGGTCTCTCAACTTCACCCGACGCTCTCCGGCCTGACGCTTAACCGTTGTTTCCCAACACACTCACTCTACGTCCTCATTCCAAGCCCTACCCCACGTGGCTTTTCCCGCTCACCTCCCGCCACGTCACACCCCACAATGCACCACTCCCCCCCCCCGCCCCTACCATCACCACCCAATCTTTAAACACCCACCAGAAATGCCCACCACAGATCACCACCTTCATTTTTACGCCTCGACAATCACACAGACCGTCTGGCATGAACGCCTTACACCGTCTGATTTCCCACCTTTTCCTACTCTAAGGTGCATCAATAAAGCTATACCCAAGTTGTCCTTCCAGCACATACCCCACACCCGACGTCCAGAATGATGAAACTACACAGAGACCCACTCTCCACACACTTCTCCAACACCCCACTGACCCACCACAACACTTGCCTTTCGAACAGTACCACACGCAACGTCTCCGGAATCTACCAGCCTCTCGCAAGTGCGTCTCCACCTTCACTCTAGTCAATTGAATGCGAAGATCCCAACTGTGCGTTTACAATGCTCAAACGACCCCCAATTCCACCCCACTACTACCCCCTTTGATTCCAATTTCAACAAACAAAAATGAAGCTCCATTGCGTTCACAGACACACACCCGTGGTAGAACTAGCAACACCAATACCAACCATCGCCTGAAGCCTCCCCCCTACAATTCGTCAATAAACGCCATACCCCCGCTCCCGTGCGCGCTGCACGCGGCACCCCCACCCCATACACACCCACACGCGTCCACACCCGACCCGGACCACCCACCCAGTCCCCGCCTCCCGCGACCCACCAACCCACCCCCCTCGCACCCATTTCACAAAAACCAACCACCCTTCACCACACAAACGACCCTCTACAAGCTGCCTCTTACGCCACCAATCGTACGTAACCACTGACAATGCCTACACAAAAGCTCCCCCCCTCACCCAACCTTACGAACTCTCCCCCCGGCGCCACCACACACACGCACGCATACCGCACTGCCCCCAACCACCTCCCCACGTACGATTCACACCACCACCCAATTACACCACCACAACCCGCCCCATGAAGCTCCACATGTAAAGTAATTTTCAGCTTCTAAGCAGTCTAGAAGACAGAAAGATTGTACACACAAACTTCAATCGCCACCCCCGCACCACCAACCCAGATACAACGCACCTCCACCCGTGTTTTCACGCCCATCAACCGCCCCGCCCTCACCCACACTCCCCCCACACCCACCCACCCCTAACTTTCCTCACCCCCCCCCCCCCCTCCACGCCCGCCCCCCCCCACCCCCAACCCCACTCCCACCACCCACCCACCCACCCACCACCCACCCCTCCCACCCCCACCCCACCCCCCCCCACCCCCCCACCCCCCCACCCCCCCCCCCCCCCCCCCCCCCCCCCCCACTCCCCCCCCCCCCCCCCACCCCACCCCCCCCCCCCCCCCCCCCCCCCCACCCCCCCCCCCCCCCCCCCCGCATCTGACAACAACACAACCCAACGCCTCCCCCCGACACGACCTCATCACCCCCCATTTCAACCCACCCCCCCCACCCCCACGCACAGCCAAATGCCGCCCCAACACGTGTTTTCCACTTCAACGACGCCTACCCACGAGACCCCCCACGACCGCCCAACAACAGTGCGACTTCCTCAACCTTAATCTCCGCCCTCACACCACACCAAATCACCACCAACCCACACACCACCCCCCCACCCCCCACGCCCCACCCGAGCCACAGCACAAACGAGATACACCCCCACCCGTCCCCACAACACAATGAACCTACAAGTTACTTCCAATTAAACACAAACGAAAATGACGCTACACGTAATTTTCAGTGTTAAACGGAGTCTGGAATACGCAGCTACAAGTTGTTTCCACACTTCAATCTATGATATAAGCGCTACACAGTTGTTTTCAGCTCAAACGAGTCAAGAATGAAACTACAAGTTTGATTCCATTTAAAAACAACAAAAAATGAAGTACAAGTTGTTTTCAACTTCAAACGAGTCTGGAAAATTAAGCGCAAGGGTTTGTTTCCAACTCAATTAGTCATAATGCACTCCAAGTGGTTTACACGCTCAACGAAAAAAATAATACTACAATTTGATTCAATTTCCAAAAACAAACAAAATGAACTAAAAGTTGTTTTTCAATTTCAACGTGTTTGGAATTCAAAACTACAACTTGTTCCACCTTTAATCTGGTTCAATAATGAAGCTAAAGATGTTGTTTCGGGCTCAAACGAGTCAAGACTGAAAGTACCAAGTTGCTCGAATTTCAAAAAACCAAACATGATACTTACACGTTGTTCATCATCTAGCATAATTAAGCAAAAGTAAAAATTGTTTCGTGCACACAACGATGTCAAGAATGAAAACTAACAAGGTTGATTTCCAATTTCAAACAACCGAAAATGAAGCTTAAAGTACATTTTTACGTTTCAAACGAGTTCGAATGACGCTCACAAGTTTTTCCAACTTCAATTCGTCAATAATATAAAAGCTCCAATGTTCGCCACGAACCAGGGATGAACTAAGTTGTCCATCACACCTAAAATGACACCTAAGGGTTTACGGTCGATGGTCTGACATCACCTGTGCAGTTGTTTACAACTAGCCAATAAAAAAAAAACAGATAAAGCTACCAAGTTGTGTTTCCAAGCTCAAACGGTCAAGAATGAACTACTAAGTTGATTCCAATTTCAAACAACCGGAAAGCACGCTACAGTTGTTTTCATTCCAAACGTATGTCTGTGGATAAGTACAACTTGTTTCCCAACTTCACTCTAGTCAATAAAAGCTAAAAGTTGTTTTCAGCTAATCGAGCAAAGAACTCAATATCATTACAACCGAAATGACAGAACGTACAAAGTATGTTCGTTTCAAAAACGGTCAAATAAAATAATCGTACAAGTTGTTCCCACTCCATCTAAAGTGAAGCCTAAAAATTGTTCATGCACAAACGAGTCAAGAATGAAACTACAAGTTGATTCCACTTTCAACACAACCAAAAATGAAACATGACTAGAATTGTCGTTCCATTCAAACGAGTCTGGAGATAAGCTGCAACGTTGTTTCCAAACTTCAATCTAGTCCAATAATGCAAGCCTACAAGTGTTTACAAGCCACTTCAACAAAAGGGTACTCAATGATTCATTCCACACAAACGTTACAAGGTTTGATTTCCAAGCGTTTCATAAACCACTGTTCATTCCGGCATAATGAAGCTACGATTTTGTAGAGTCAGAAAGTCATGTTCTTCACTTACACAACCAACATTGATGAAGGCTCAAGTTGTTTCCAAATCTTAATCTAGTCAACTGAAAGCTAAATTAGTTTCCGTCAAGGCAACGAGTCAAGAAAATGCAACTACAAGTTGATATTCCAATTTAAACACGAAACAATTTTGGAAGCTAAAAGCTAATTTTTCAGTTCAAACGAGTCTGGAAATGCGAAGCTACAAGTTGTTTCCAACTTCAATCTAGTCAATAATAACAGCTACAAGTTGTTCAAGCTCAAACGATCAAGAATGAAACTAACAAGTTGATTCCAATTTCAAACAACCAAAAATGAAAACTTCAAGTTGTTTTAACTTCAAAGCGTCTGAAAACGCCCACGTGTTTCCAACTTCACATCTACGTCAATAAATAACGCTACAAGTGTTTTCAAGCTCAACGAATCAAAAACATACTACAATGTGTTCCAATTTCAAAACAACCCAAAATGAATCTACAAGTTGTTTTCAATTTCAAACGTAGTTTGGAATTAAAACTACAACTTTTTCCAACTTCAATCTGGTCAATACTGGCAGCTAAAGATGTTTCGGGTCAACGAGACTTCAAGCATGACTGAAAGTAAATTGATTCAATTTCAAAAACAAAAAAAGAACTACAAGTTGTTCTCCAATTAATGTCGCAATAATGAAGCTAAAATTGTTCGTGCACAAACGAGTCAGGAAGGCCTACAAGTTGATTTCACATTTCAAACACCGAAAAATGAGCTCACGTACTTTTCGTTTCAAACGAGTCTGGAATGAAAGCTTACAGTGTTTCCAACTTCAATCTCGTCAATCATCAAGCTACCAAGTAGATTTCAAGCTCACACGGTGATCACGGACTGAAATACACAGTTGATTTCCCAAATTTCAAACAACCGGAACCCTGAACTAATTTGTTTTTAACTTCAACTGAGTCTGGCATATAGCCTGCCCAGTTGTTCCACCTTCCTCTAGTCAACATCAACTAGCCATATGGTTTACAGCTCACCGATTAAAATGAACTACACAATTGATTCCAATTTAACACCGAACCCCTGCACGCTCCATGTTATTTTCGCTTTCCCCGATGTTGATGAGCCTTCTACAACCTTGTTCCCCTTCACCTAGTCATATAACGCTACAACCGTTTGTTTGGTTCCTGCTCCAGCTTCATTCGCTCCCCCAAGAATGAATCACGTTGTTCCATTCACAACCTAATGAAACTAACAAATTGTTTTCCTTCACAAAACGAGTCTGAGATGAACTAAGTTGTATTCCAATTAGTCAAATCAACACAAAGTGTTCCAAGCTAACAGTCAAGATAACACCTTTTCAACATTGTCATTTCAAACACTCAAAAAATGAATCTCCAAGTTGTTTTCAATTTCACGTTGCAATAAAGCCTACAACGTTGTTTCAACTTCAATCTGGTCACAAATGAAGACTACAAGAGTTGATTCGCATCAAGAGTCACCGGAATAAAGTACAAGTTGATTCTACATCTTCAAACAGATCCAAAAATGAAGCTACAAGTTGTTTCCAACCTTTCAATCTAGTCACCTATAAGCTATAAATTGTTCCAAGCCAATCGAGTTTAAAAATGAACACAAGTATTCACAATTTAAAACACCGAAAATGAAGCTAAGTAATTTAGTTTCAAACGAGTCTGAATGAAGCTACAAGTTGTTTCCACTTCCATTCTAGTGAATAATAAACGCTAACAAGTTGTTTTCAAGCCCAAAAACGAGTATCAAGGAATGAAAACCTACAAGTTGATTCCACTTTCAAAACAACCAAAAATGAATATAAGTTGTTTTTACACTTCAAAGATCTGGATAACGACTTGCAATGTTGTTTTCCCCAACTTCAATCTAGTCAATAATGAAGCTCCAAGTGGTTTTACAAGCTCAAACGAATCTCAAAATAAATACTACAATTTGTTCCAATTTCCAAACACAAAATGAAAGTCACCAAGTTGTTTTCAATTTCAAACGGTTTGGAATATTAAAATCACAACCTTGTTTCCAACTTCAGTCTGTCAAATACTGACAGCTACAGAGTTTTCTGGCTCAAACCGAGTCAGATGACGTACACGTTGATTCAATTTCAACACAACCAAAAAATGAATGCTACAAGTTGTTCATTCCATCTAGTCAATAAAAAAAATTGAAGCTAAAATTGTTTCCGTGCACCAAACGAGTCAAGAATGAAACTAAGTAGTGATTCAATTTCACAACAACCGAAAATGAAGCCTCAAATCACTTTTCCGTTTCCAAACGACGTCTAGGAATGAAGCTACAGTTGTTCCAAACTCAATCTAGTCAACTTAATTAAAGCTACAAGTTTTTAAGCATCACAACGGTCAAGAATAAACTACAAGTTGATTCCAATTTCAAACACGAAAATGAAGAACTATAAGTTGTTTTTAAACTTCAACTGAGTCTGGAACTGACCTGCTAACAGTTGTTTCCAACTTACAATCTTAGTAAAGACAGACCCCTTACCCATCACAAGCGCTCACACTTACATTACCCAACCCAATGAGTCCCAACATAACACACAGAGTCCATACGATTTGTTTGGCCACCACCCAATTAACCAACAACCCAAAAACTTGCAACGTCACCAATGAACTCACCGTTCAAACCGGCCACTGGAATACCCACCCTACCAAGTTGTTCCCACCCAACTTCAATCTATCACTAATACAAGCTAAAAACGCGACAGTGTCAAGCTACAGAAACCGAGTCCCACAGACATCGAGAACTCACACAGTCCTGATCTCCCCCACGATTTCACACCAAAATGACACTACAATGTTTCCACACTTCACAACGAGTCTGCGAATGAAGCCACAAGTTGTTCCCTTCAATCTACGCTCACATAATAACGCTAAATGTTTCGTCAAGCTCAACCACGACGTCCAACTGACCCCCACACCAGCACACATTCGCCCCATTCGCACACATTCCAACAAACCAAATGACATCACACAGTCAACAGATACAGTTGGAATTAAACTCTTGTTCCAAAACGGTCAAAGACACAACATTCGCGCCAGGATCAATGAAGTCACCCTCGAATACAACCACCCAAAAAAGCCTACAACCCACACTACAATCTATTCCATAGAACGCTAAAATGTCCGTCACAAACCAGCCTCAGAAGCTCCCAGTCGATCATTCAACAACGAAACCAAACGATTTTTCAGTCACACCAGTCTGACCATGCAACACTACACGGTCACCACTAGCTAAACCAACTACACAGTTGATAACTCAAACGGATCAAGAAGAACAATATCAATTCAATCAACCAAATAATAAACCTATACGTGTTTTTAACTTCAATGAGTCTGAACAACCTGCAAGTTGTTTCCAACTTCAATCTAGTCAATAACTTGAAGCTCCAAGGGTTTTAAAGCTCAACGAATCAAAAATAATCCTACAATTGATTCCAATTTCAAACAACCAAAAAAATGAAGCTACACTGTGTTTTCAATTTCAAACGTGTTTGGAATTTAAACGTTCATCAAATCAAAAGACCAAGTTGTTCTGTCACATCATAAAGTCAGATCGAATTTAAAACCAAATCTCAAGTGTCAACTAGTTAATGAAGCTAAAAGTTGTTTTCGTGCATCAAACGATGTCATGAATTGAACTACAAGTTGATTCCGAATTTCAAAACAAAAAAACAAGATTTGTTCAAAACGAGTCCATAGCTACAATTTGTTCAACTCATCTAGTCAATAAATGAACGCTACAAGAATTGTTTCAAGGCCAACAACGGTCACGATGCAATAAACTACAAGTTGATTCAAAATTCAAACAACCGAAAATGAAGCCTACAGTTATTTTCAATTTCCAAACGGTCAATGACGTACAACGTTGTTTCAACCCCTTGATCGCATCATAACTACAGGTTTCAGCTCATCAGTCAAAAATGCTACACAATTCCATTACAACCACGAAGCTACAAATTCATTCACACGCTCGTTTACGCAGCTACAAGTTGTTTCCAACTTCAATCTAGTTCCTATAAGCTACAAGTTTTCAAGCTCAACGATTCAAGAATGATAGTTTCTTCAAATGAATACAAAGTTGTTTAACCTCTGATAAGCCGGTCTATCTAGTCAAAAGACTCAAGTGTTACAGCAACGATTCAAATACTACAATGTTGATTCCAATTCAAACAACCGAAATGAAACTACAAGGTTTCTTTAAACGTGTTAATCAACTGTTCAATAACTGTCAATGAGTCAAGATGTTTCGGCTCAGAGTACAAAAGTAAAGTGATTCTTTACACAATAAGCACATTTTCCAACTTCAACGTCAATAATAAGTAAATGTTTCCGTAGCATTCAAACGAGCAAGAATGAAACTACAAGTTGATTCAATTTAAACAACAACCGAAAATGAAGTACAAGTAATTTTCGTTTCAAACGAGTCTGAATGAAGCCATACAATTGTTTCCAAACTTCAACTAGTCAGAATTATAAAGCTAAAGTTGTTTCAAGCTCAAGAAGTCAAGAATGAAACTACAAGTTGATTCCAATTTCAAACAACAAAATTGAAACTATTAAAGTTGTTTTAACTTCACAAGAGTCTGGAATAACCTGCAGTTGTTTCCAACTTCAATCTCAGTCAAACATAATGAAGCTCCATTGTTACAAGCTAAACGAATCAAAACATATACTACAATTGATTCCATTTCAACAACCACAAACAATCAGCTAACGTTGTTTTAATTTCAAAACGTGTTTGGAATTCAAACTACAACTTTTTGTTTCCAACTTCAATCTAGGTCAATAATGGCTAAAAGTTGTTTTCGGCTCAAACGAGTCAAGAATGTAAAGTAAAGTTGATTCGAATTTCAAAAAACCAACAACGAATCTACAAGTTTGTTCAATCTAGTCTATGAAGTCAAATGTTTTGCACAGCCGCTAAATACAATGATCCATTTTAAGAAATGCTATACTTTTCGTTCAACAGTTCAAATGAAGTCAATTGTCTCAATGCAATAAAGTACATTTCAACAAGGGGTGTGAGGTGTCCGATTGCAACAACCCCGGGAAAAGGTGAGTCGACTACCACGTTTTTTCAGAACAAAAAAAGTGACTTTCACGATCTAGCAATAAGCAAATTTAAAACTACAATATAAAGCTACAAGTTGTTTTCAAGCCAACGGGTCAAGATTGAACCTACAAGTGTTCCAATTTCAAACAACCGGACCACTAAGCTACAAGTTGTTTTCAACTTCACAACGAGTCTGATGAGCACAAGTTGTTTCCAACCTTATCTAGTCAATCAAAAGCTATAAGTTGTTTTCAAGCTCAATCGAGTCAAAAACAGAAACTACAAGTTAATTCAATTTAACAACACACCGAAATGAAGGCTACAAGTATTTTTAGTTTCAAACAGTCTGGAATGAAAGCTACAAGTGTTTCCAACTTCAATCTGTCGAATAATTAAAAGCTACAATGTTTTTCAAGCTTCAACGCGTCAAGAATGAAACTAAATTGATTCCCCATTCAACAACCCAAAATGAAAACTACAACGTGTTTTGCAACTTAAAGAGTCTGGAATTAAGCTGCAAGTTGTTTCCACTTTCAATCTAGTCATATGAAGCTCCAAGTGGTTACAAGCTCAAACGATTCAAAATAATCTACAATTGCATTCCAATTTCAAACACACAAAAGAATCTACAGTTGTTTCAATTCAAACGAGTTTGGATTAACTTACAACTTGTTTTCCAACTTCAATCTGGTCAACTAATGAAGCTACAAGATGTTTTCGGGCTCACGACGTCCGAACTGAAAGACAGTTGATTCATATTTCAAAACAACCAAAAGGGGCGAAGCTACAGTTGTTTCACAACTTCAATCTCGTCAATTAATTGAGCTAAAATTGTTTCCGTGCACAACGAGCCAAGACATGAAAACTAAAGTTGATTTCAATTTACAAACAAACCGAAAAATGAAGCTAAAATGTCATTTTAGTTTCAAACGAGTCTGGAATGATGAGCTACAAGTTGTTCAACTTTCAATCTAGTCAATAATCAAGCTACACAGTTGATTTCAAGCTCAAACGAATCAAGAATGAAATCCTACGTGATTCCAATTTCCCAAACACCCAAAATGAACTCATACAGTTGTTTAACTTCAAATTGAGTCTGGAATAACCTGCAAGTTTTTCCCAACTTCAATCTAGTCATTACTGACAGCTCCAAGTGGGTTTACAAAGCTCAAAACGATCAAAAATTAATACTACAATTGATTCCATTTCAAACAAACCACAAATGAGCTACATGTTGTTTTCAATTTCAAACGTGGTTGGGAATTAAACAAAACTGGTCAACGTCAATCCTGTCAATAATGAAGCTAAAAGTTGTTTTCCGGGCTCAAACGAGTCAAGAATGAAAAGTACAAGTTGATTCGACTTTCAAAAAAAACACCAAAAAGAAATCATTACAAGTTGTTCAATCTAGTCCTAATGAAGCTAACAAATGTTTCTGTCACAAACGAGTCAGAATGAAACTACAAGTTGCTTCCAATTTTCAACAAACCGAAAATGAAGCTAAAGTATTTTCAGTTTCAAACGAGTCTAGAATGACGCTACAAGTGTTTCCAACATCAATTAGTAATAATAAAGCTACAAGTAGTTTTCAAGCTCAACGGGGTCAAGATTGAAATACCATGATTCACTTTCAACAACCGAGGAAATGGAAGTAAAGTTTGTTTTCAATTCAAACGAGTCTGGAATCGAAGCTAAAGTGTTTCAACCTTAATCTAGTCATCATAAAGCTACAAGTTGTTTTCAAGGCTCAATCGACGTCAAAAATGAAACTTACAAGTTAATTCCATTTAAAACAACGCAAATCTGAAGCTCCAAGATATTTCAGTTCAAACGCGTCTGGAATGAAGGCTACAATGTTTCCAACTTCATCTAGTCAATAATAAGCTAAAGTTGTTTTTCAACGCTAAACGATTCAACGAAGATGAACCTACAGTTGATTCCAATTTCAAACAACCAAAAATGAAACTAACAGTTGTTTTTCAACTTCACACGAGTCTGGACTGAAGCTCCAAGTTTTCAACTTCAATCTTAGGTCAATAATAAAGCTACCAGTGTTTTCACGCTCAAACGAGTCAAGAATCAAACCTACAATTTGATTCCAATTTCCAAACAACCAACACTGAATCTACAAGTTGTATTTTCCATTTCCAACGAGTTTGGACTTAAACTACCAACTTGTTTCCAACTCAATCTGTCAATACTGAAGCTACAAGATGTTTTCGGGCTCAACGAGTCAAGAATGAAAGTACAAGTTGATTCATATTTCAAACAACCAAAAATGAAGCTACAAGTTGTTTCCAACTTCAATCTAGTCAATAATGAAGCTAAAAATTGTTTCCGTGCACAAACGAGTCAAGAATGAAACTACAAGTTGATTTCAATTTCAAACAACCGAAAATGAAGCTAAAAGTAATTTTTAGTTTCAAACGAGTCTGGAATGAAGCTACAAGTTGTTTCCAACTTCAATCTAGTCAATAATAAAGCTACAAGTTGATTTCAAGCTCAAACGAATCAAGAATGAAACTACAAGTTGATTCCAATTTCAAACAACCAAAAATGAAACTATAAGTTGTTTTTAACTTCAATGAGTCTGGAATAACCTGCAAGTTGTTTCCAACTTCAATCTAGTCAATAATGAAGCTCCAAGTGGTTTACAAGCTCAAACGAATCAAAAATAATACTACAATTTGATTCCAATTTCAAACAACCAAAAATGAAGCTACATGTTGTTTTCAATTTCAAACGTGTTTGGAATTAAACTACAACTTGTTTCCAACTTCAATCTAGTCAATAATGAAGCTAAAAGTTGTTTTCGGGCTCAAACGAGTCAAGAATGAAAGTAAAAGTTGATTCGAATTTCAAAAAACCAAAAAAGAATCTACAAGTTGTTCAATCTAGTCAATAATGAAGCTAAAAATTGTTTCTGTGCACAAACGAGTCAAGAATGAAACTACAAGTTGATTCCAATTTCAAACAACCGAAAATGAAGCTACAAGTAATTTTCAGTTTCAAACGAGTCTAGAATGAAGCTACAAGTTGTTTCCAACTTCAATCTAGTCAATAATAAAGCTACAAGTAGTTTTCAAGCTCAAACGGGTCAAGATTGAAACTACAAGTTGATTCCAATTTCAAACAACCGGAAATGAAGCTACAAGTTGTTTTCAACTTCAAACGAGTCTGGAATGAAGCTACAAGTTGTTTCCAACCTTAATCTAGTCAATCATAAAGCTACAAGTTGTTTTCAAGCTCAATCGAGTCAAAAATGAAACTACAAGTTAATTCCAATTTAAAACAACCGAAAATGAAGCTACAAATAATTTTCAGTTTCAAACGAGTCTGGAATGAAGCTACAAGTTGTTTCCAACTTCAATCTAGTCAATAATAAAGCTACAAGTTGTTTTCAAGCTCAAACGAGTCAAGAATGAAACTACAAGTTGATTCCAATTTCAAACAACCAAAAATGAAACTACAAGTTGTTTTCAACTTCAAACGAGTCTGGAATGAAGCTCCAAGTTGTTTCCAACTTCAATCTAGTCAATAATAAAGCTACAAGTTGTTTTCAAGCTCAAACGAGTCAAGAATCAAACTACAATTTGATTCCAATTTCAAACAACCAAAAATGAATCTACAAGTTGTTTTCAATTTCAAACGAGTTTGGAATTAAACTACAACTTGTTTCCAACTTCAATCTGGTCAATAATGAAGCTACAAGATGTTTTCGGGCTCAAGGAGTCAAGAATGAAAGTACAAGTTGATTCATATTTCAAACAACCAAAAATGAAGCTACAAGTTGTTTCCAACTTCAATGTAGTCAATAATGAAGCTAAAAATTGTTTCCGTGCACAAACGAGTCAGGAATGAAACTACAAGTTGATTTCAATTTCAAACAACCGAAAATGAAGCTAAAAGTAATTTTTAGTTTCAAACGAGTCTGGAATGAAGCTACAAGTTGTTTCCAACTTCAATCTAGTCAATAATAAAGCTACAAGTTGATTTCAAGCTCAAACGAATCAAGAATGAAACTACAAGTTGATTCCAATTTCAAACAACCAAAAATGAAACTATAAGTTGTTTTTAACTTCAAATGAGTCTGGAATAACCTGCAAGTTGTTTCCAACTTCAATCTAGTCAATAATGAAGCTCCAAGTGGTTTACAAGCTCAAACGAATCAAAAATAATACTACAATTTGATTCCAATTTCAAACAACCAAAAATGAAGCTACATGTTGTTTTCAATTTCAAACGTGTTTGGAATTAAACTACAACTTGTTTCCAACTTCAATCTAGTCAATAATGAAGCTAAAAGTTGTTTTCGGGCTCCAACGAGTCAAGAATGAAAGTACAAGTTGATTCGAATTTCAAAAACCAAAAAGAATCTACAAGTTGTTCAATCTAGTCAATAATGAAGCTAAAAATTGTTTCCGTGCACAAACGAGTCAAGAATGAAACTACAAGTTGATTCCAATTTCAAACAACCGAAAATGAAGCTACAAGTAATTTTCAGTTTCAAACGAGTCTAGAATGAAGCTACAAGTTGTTTCCAACTTCAATCTAGTCAATAATAAAGCTACAAGTTGTTTTCAAGCTCAAACGGGTCAAGATTGAAACTACAAGTTGATTCCAATTTCAAACAACCGGAAATGAAGCTACAAGTTGTTTTCAACTTCAAACGAGTCTGGAATGAAGCTACAAGTTGTTTCCAACCTTAATCTAGTCAATCATAAAGCTACAAGTTGTTTTCAAGCTCAATCGAGTCAAAAATGAAACTACAAGTTAATTCCAATTTAAAACAACCGAAAATGAAGCTACAAGTAATTTTCAGTTTCAAACGAGTCTGTAATGAAGCTACAAGTTGTTTCCAACTTCAATCTAGTGAATAATAAAGCTACAAGTTGTTTTCAAGCTCAAACGAGTCAAGAATGAAACTACAAGTTGATTCCAATTTCAAACAACCAAAAATGAAACTACAAGTTGTTTTCAACTTCAAACGAGTCTGGAATTAAGCTGCAAGTTGTTTCCAACTTCAATCTAGTCAATAATGAAGCTCCAAGTGGTTTACAAGCTCAAACGATTCAAAAATAATACTACAATTTGATTCCAATTTCAAACAACCAAAATGAATCTACAAGTTGTTTTCAATTTCAAACGAGTTTGGAATTAAACTACAGCTTGTTTCCAACTTCAATCTGTTCAATAATGAAGCTACAAGATGTTTTCGGGCTCAACGAGTCGAGAATAAAAGTACAAGTGGATTCATATTTCAAACAACCAAAATGAAGCTACAAGTTGTTTCCAACTTCAATCTAGTCAATAATGAAGCTAAAAATTGTTTCCGTGCACAAACGAGTCAAGAATGAAACTACAAGTTGATTTCAATTTCAAACAACCGAAAATGAAGCTAAAAGTAATTTTTAGTTTCAAACGAGTCTGGAATGAAGCTACAAGTTGTTTCCAACTTCAATCTAGTCAATAATAAAGCTACAAGTTGATTTCAAGCTCAAACGAATCAAGAATGAAACTACAAGTTGATTCCAATTTCAAACAACCAAAAATGAAACTATAAGTTGTTTTTAACTTCAAATGAGTCTGGAATAACCTGCAAGTTGTTTCCAACTTCAATCTAGTCAATAATGAAGCTCCAAGTGGTTTACAAGCTCAAACGAATCAAAAATAATACTACAATTTGATTCCAATTTCAAACAACCAAAAATGAAGCTACATGTTGTTTTCAATTTCAAACGTGTTTGGAATTAAACTACAACTTGTTTCCAACTTCAATCTAGTCAATAATGACGCTAAAAGTTGTTTTCGGGCTCAAACGAGTCAAGAATGAAAGTAAAAGTTGATTCGAATTTCAAAAAACCAAAAAAGAATCTACAAGTTGTTCAATCTAGTCAATAATGAAGCTAAAAATTGTTTCCGTGCACAAACGAGTCAAGAATGAAACTACAAGTTGATTTCAATTTCAAACAACCGAAAATGAAGCTAAAAGTAATTTTTAGTTTCAAACGAGTCTGGAATGAAGCTACAAGTTGTTTCCAACTTCAATCTAGTCAATAATAAAGCTACAAGTTGATTTCAAGCTCAAACGAATCAAGAATGAAACTACAAGTTGATTCCAATTTCAAACAACCAAAAATGAAACTATAAGTTGTTTTTAACTTCAAATGAGTCTGGAATAACCTGCAAGTTGTTTCCAACTTCAATCTAGTCAATAATGAAGCTCCAAGTGGTTTACAAGCTCAAACGAATCAAAAATAATACTACAATTTGATTCCAATTTCAAACAACCAAAAATGAAGCTACATGTTGTTTTCAATTTCAAACGTGTTTGGAATTAAACTACAACTTGTTTCCAACTTCAATCTAGTCAATAATGAAGCTAAAAGTTGTTTTCGGGCTCAAACGAGTCAAGAATGAAAGTACAAGTTGATTCGAATTTCAAAAAACCAAAAAAGAATCTACAAGTTGTTCAATCTAGTCAATAATGAAGCTAAAAATTGTTTCCGTGCACAAACGAGTCAAGAATGAAACTACAAGTTGATTCCAATTTCAAACAACCGAAAATGAAGCTACAAGTAATTTTCAGTTTCAAACGAGTCTAGAATGAAGCTACAAGTTGTTTCCAACTTCAATCTAGTCAATAATAAAGCTACAAGTTGTTTTCAAGCTCAAACGGGTCAAGATTGAAACTACAAGTTGATTCCAATTTCAAACAACCGGAAATGAAACTACAAGTTGTTTTCAACTTCAAACGAGTCTGGAATGAAGCTACAAGTTGTTTCCAACCTTAATCTAGTCAATCATAAAGCTACAAGTTGTTTTCAAGCTCAATCGAGTCAAAAATGAAACTACAAGTTAATTCCAATTTAAAACAACCGAAAATGAAGCTACAAGTAATTTTCAGTTTCAAACGAGTCTGGAATGAAGCTACAAGTTGTTTCCAACTTCAATCTAGTGAATAATAAAGCTACAAGTTGTTTTCAAGCTCAAACGAGTCAAGAATGAAACTACAAGTTGATTCCAATTTCAAACAACCAAAAATGAAACTACAAGTTGTTTTCAACTTCAAACGAGTCTGGAATTAAGCTGCAAGTTGTTTCCAACTTCAATCTAGTCAATAATGAAGCTCCAAGTGGTTTACAAGCTCAAACGAATCAAAAATAATACTACAATTTGATTCCAATTTCAAACAACCAAAAATGAAGCTACATGTTGTTTTCAATTTCAAACGTGTTTGGAATTAAACTACAACTTGTTTCCAACTTAAATCTAGTCAATAATGAAGCTAAAAGTTGTTTTCGGGCTCAAACGAGTCAAGAATTAAAGTACAAGTTGATTCGAATTTCAAAAAACCAAAAAAGAATCTACAAGTTGTTCAATCTAGTCAATAATGAAGCTAAAAATTGTTTCCGTGCACAAACGAGTCAAGAATGAAACTACAAGTTGATTCCAATTTCAAACAACCGAAAATGAAGCTACAAGTAATTTTCAGTTTCAAACGAGTCTAGAATGAAGCTACAAGTTGTTTCCAACTTCAATCTAGTCAATAATAAAGCTACAAGTTGCCAACAAGGTGTTGGTGTGGTGGTAGAACTCTTGCACCCCCTTGCGGGAGGTCGGGAGTTCGACTCCCCACGTGTGCGTGTGTAATCAACTAGCAAAAAAAAAAAAAAATAAAGCTACAAGTTGTTTTCAAGCTCAAACGGGTCAAGATTGAAACTACAAGTTGATTCCAATTTCAAACAACCGGAAATGAAGCTACAAGTTGTTTTCAACTTCAAACGAGTCTGGAATGAAGCTACAAGTTGTTTCCAACCTTAATCTAGTCAATCATAAAGCTACAAGTTGTTTTCAAGCTCAATCGAGTCAAAAATGAAACTACAAGTTAATTCCAATTTAAAACAACCGAAAATGAAGCTACAAGTAATTTTCAGTTTCAAACGAGTCTGGAATGAAGCTACAAGTTGTTTCCAACTTCAATCTAGTGAATAATAAAGCTACAAGTTGTTTTCAAGCTCAAACGAGTCAAGAATGAAACTACAAGTTGATTCCAATTTCAAACAACCAAAAATGAAACTACAAGTTGTTTTCAACTTCAAACGAGTCTGGAATTAAGCTGCAAGTTGTTTCCAACTTCAATCTAGTCAATAATGAAGCTCCAAGTGGTTTACAAGCTCAAACGATTCAAAAATAATACTACAATTTGATTCCAATTTCAAACAACCAAAAATGAATCTACAAGTTGTTTTCAATTTCAAACGAGTTTGGAATTAAACTACAACTTGTTTCCAACTTCAATCTGGTCAATAATGAAGCTACAAGATGTTTTCGGGCTCAACGAGTCAAGAATGAAAGTACAAGTTGATTCATATTTCAAACAACCAAAAATGAAGCTACAAGTTGTTTCCAACTTCAATCTAGTCAATAATGAAGCTAAAAATTGTTTCCGTGCACAAACGAGTCAAGAATGAAACTACAAGTTGATTTCAATTTCAAACAACCGAAAATGAAGCTAAAAGTAATTTTTAGTTTCAAACGAGTCTGGAATGAAGCTACAAGTTGTTTCCAACTTCAATCTAGTCAATAATAAAGCTACAAGTTGATTTCAAGCTCAAACGAATCAAGAATGAAACTACAAGTTGATTCCAATTTCAAACAACCAAAAATGAAACTATAAGTTGTTTTTAACTTCAAATGAGTCTGGAATAACCTGCAAGTTGTTTCCAACTTCAATCTAGTCAATAATGAAGCTCCAAGTGGTTTACAAGCTCAAACGAATCAAAAATAATACTACAATGTGATTCCAATTTCAAACAACCAAAAATGAAGCTACATGTTGTTTTCAATTTCAAACGTGTTTGGAATTAAACTACAACTTGTTTCCAACTTCAATCTAGTCAATAATGAAGCTAAAAGTTGTTTTCGGGCTCAAACGAGTCAAGAATGAAAGTAAAAGTTGATTCGAATTTCAAAAAACCAAAAAAGAATCTACAAGTTGTTCAATCTAGTCAATAATGAAGCTAAAAATTGTTTCTGTGCACAAACGAGTCAAGAATGAAACTACAAGTTGATTCCAATTTCAAACAACCGAAAATGAAGCTACAAGTAATTTTCAGTTTCAAACGAGTCTAGAATGAAGCTACAAGTTGTTTCCAACTTCAATCTAGTCAATAATAAAGCTACAAGTAGTTTTCAAGCTCAAACGGGTCAAGATTGAAACTACAAGTTGATTCCAATTTCAAACAACCGGAAATGAAGCTACAAGTTGTTTTCAACTTCAAACGAGTCTGGAATGAAGCTACAAGTTGTTTCCAACCTTAATCTAGTCAATCATAAAGCTACAAGTTGTTTTCAAGCTCAATCGAGTCAAAAATGAAACTACAAGTTAATTCCAATTTAAAACAACCGAAAATGAAGCTACAAATAATTTTCAGTTTCAAACGAGTCTGGAATGAAGCTACAAGTTGTTTCCAACTTCAATCTAGTCAATAATAAAGCTACAAGTTGTTTTCAAGCTCAAACGAGTCAAGAATGAAACTACAAGTTGATTCCAATTTCAAACAACCAAAAATGAAACTACAAGTTGTTTTCAACTTCAAACGAGTCTGGAATGAAGCTCCAAGTTGTTTCCAACTTCAATCTAGTCAATAATAAAGCTACAAGTTGTTTTCAAGCTCAAACGAGTCAAGAATCAAACTACAATTTGATTCCAATTTCAAACAACCAAAAATGAATCTACAAGTTGTTTTCAATTTCAAACGAGTTTGGAATTAAACTACAACTTGTTTCCAACTTCAATCTGGTCAATAATGAAGCTACAAGATGTTTTCGGGCTCAAGGAGTCAAGAATGAAAGTACAAGTTGATTCATATTTCAAACAACCAAAAATGAAGCTACAAGTTGTTTCCAACTTCAATCTAGTCAATAATGAAGCTAAAAATTGTTTCCGTGCACAAACGAGTCAGGAATGAAACTACAAGTTGATTTCAATTTCAAACAACCGAAAATGAAGCTAAAAGTAATTTTTAGTTTCAAACGAGTCTGGAATGAAGCTACAAGTTGTTTCCAACTTCAATCTAGTCAATAATAAAGCTACAAGTTGATTTCAAGCTCAAACGAATCAAGAATGAAACTACAAGTTGATTCCAATTTCAAACAACCAAAAATGAAACTATAAGTTGTTTTTAACTTCAAATGAGTCTGGAATAACCTGCAAGTTGTTTCCAACTTCAATCTAGTCAATAATGAAGCTCCAAGTGGTTTACAAGCTCAAACGAATCAAAAATAATACTACAATTTGATTCCAATTTCAAACAACCAAAAATGAAGCTACATGTTGTTTTCAATTTCAAACGTGTTTGGAATTAAACTACAACTTGTTTCCAACTTCAATCTAGTCAATAATGAAGCTAAAAGTTGTTTTCTGGCTCAAACGAGTCAAGAATGAAAGTACAAGTTGATTCGAATTTCAAAAAACCAAAAAAGAATCTACAAGTTGTTCAATCTAGTCAATAATGAAGCTAAAAATTGTTTCCGTGCACAAACGAGTCAAGAATGAAACTACAAGTTGATTCCAATTTCAAACAACCGAAAATGAAGCTACAAGTAATTTTCAGTTTCAAACGAGTCTAGAATGAAGCTACAAGTTGTTTCCAACTTCAATCTAGTCAATAATAAAGCTACAAGTAGTTTTCAAGCTCAAACGGGTCAAGATTGAAACTACAAGTTGATTCCAATTTCAAACAACCGGAAATGAAGCTACAAGTTGTTTTCAACTTCAAACGAGTCTGGAATGAAGCTACAAGTTGTTTCCAACCTTAATCTAGTCAATCATAAAGCTACAAGTTGTTTTCAAGCTCAATCGAGTCAAAAATGAAACTACAAGTTAATTCCAATTTAAAACAACCGAAAATGAAGTTACAAATAATTTTCAGTTTCAAACGAGTCTGGAATGAAGCTACAAGTTGTTTCCAACTTCAATCTAGTCAATAATAAAGCTACAAGTTGTTTTCAAGCTCAAACGAGTCAAGAATGAAACTACAAGTTGATTCCAATTTCAAACAACCAAAAATGAAACTACAAGTTGTTTTCAACTTCAAACGAGTCTGGAATGAAGCTCCAAGTTGTTTCCAACTTCAATCTAGTCAATAATAAAGCTACAAGTTGTTTTCAAGCTCAAACGAGTCAAGAATCAAACTACAATTTGATTCCAATTTCAAACAACCAAAAATGAATCTACAAGTTGTTTTCAATTTCAAACGAGTTTGGAATTAAACTACAACTTGTTTCCAACTTCAATCTGGTCAATAATGAAGCTACAAGATGTTTTCGGGCTCAAGGAGTCAAGAATGAAAGTACAAGTTGATTCATATTTCAAACAACCAAAAATGAAGCTACAAGTTGTTTCCAACTTCAATCTAGTCAATAATGAAGCTAAAAATTGTTTCCGTGCACAAACGAGTCAGGAATGAAACTACAAGTTGATTTCAATTTCAAACAACCGAAAATGAAGCTAAAAGTAATTTTTAGTTTCAAACGAGTCTGGAATGAAGCTACAAGTTGTTTCCAACTTCAATCTAGTCAATAATAAAGCTACAAGTTGATTTCAAGCTCAAACGAATCAAGAATGAAACTACAAGTTGATTCTAATTTCAAACAACCAAAAATAAAACTATAAGTTGTTTTTAACTTCAAATGAGTCTGGAATAACCTGCAAGTTGTTTCCAACTTCAATCTAGTCAATAATGAAGCTCCAAGTGGTTTACAAGCTCAAACGAATCAAAAATAATACTACAATTTGATTCCAATTTCAAACAACCAAAAATGAAGCTACATGTTGTTTTCAATTTCAAACGTGTTTGGAATTAAACTACAACTTGTTTCCAACTTCAATCTAGTCAATAATGAAGCTAAAAGTTGTTTTCTGGCTCAAACGAGTCAAGAATGAAAGTACAAGTTGATTCGAATTTCAAAAAACCAAAAAAGAATCTACAAGTTGTTCAATCTAGTCAATAATGAAGCTAAAAATTGTTTCCGTGCACAAACGAGTCAAGAATGAAACTACAAGTTGATTCCAATTTCAAACAACCGAAAATGAAGCTACAAGTAATTTTCAGTTTCAAACGAGTCTAGAATGAAGCTACAAGTTGTTTCCAACTTCAATCTAGTCAATAATAAAGCTACAAGTTGTTTTCAAGCTCAAACGGGTCACGATTGAAACTACAAGTTGATTCCAATTTCAAACAACCGGAAATGAAGCTACAAGTTGTTTTCAACTTCAAACGAGTCTGGAATGAAGCTACAAGTTGTTTCCAACCTTAATCTAGTCAATCATAAAGCTACAAGTTGTTTTCAAGCTCAATCGAGTCAAAAATGAAACTACAAGTTAATTCCAATTTAAAACAACCGAAAATGAAGCTACAAGTAATTTTCAGTTTCAAACGAGTCTGTAATGAAGCTACAAGTTGTTTCCAACTTCAATCTAGTGAATAATAAAGCTACAAGTTGTTTTCAAGCTCAAACGAGTCAAGAATGAAACTACAAGTTGATTCCAATTTCAAACAACCAAAAATGAAACTACAAGTTGTTTTCAACTTCAAACGAGTCTGGAATTAAGCTGCAAGTTGTTTCCAACTTCAATCTAGTCAATAATGAAGCTCCAAGTGGTTTACAAGCTCAAACGATTCAAAAATAATACTACAATTTGATTCCAATTTCAAACAACCAAAAATGAATCTACAAGTTGTTTTCAATTTCAAACGAGTTTGGAATTAAACTACAACTTGTTTCCAACTTCAATCTGGTCAATAATGAAGCTACAAGATGTTTTCGGGCTCAACGAGTCAAGAATGAAAGTACAAGTTGATTCATATTTCAAACAACCAAAAATGAAGCTACAAGTTGTTTCCAACTTCAATCTAGTCAATAATGAAGCTAAAAATTGTTTCCGTGCACAAACGAGTCAAGAATGAAACTACAAGTTGATTTCAATTTCAAACAACCGAAAATGAAGCTAAAAGTAATTTTTAGTTTCAAACGAGTCTGGAATGAAGCTACAAGTTGTTTCCAACTTCAATCTAGTCAATAATAAAGCTACAAGTTGATTTCAAGCTCAAACGAATCAAGAATGAAACTACAAGTTGATTCCAATTTCAAACAACCAAAAATGAAACTATAAGTTGTTTTTAACTTCAAATGAGTCTGGAATAACCTGCAAGTTGTTTCCAACTTCAATCTAGTCAATAATGAAGCTCCAAGTGGTTTACAAGCTCAAACGAATCAAAAATAATACTACAATTTGATTCCAATTTCAAACAACCAAAAATGAAGCTACATGTTGTTTTCAATTTCAAACGTGTTTGGAATTAAACTACAACTTGTTTCCAACTTCAATCTAGTCAATAATGACGCTAAAAGTTGTTTTCGGGCTCAAACGAGTCAAGAATGAAAGTAAAAGTTGATTCGAATTTCAAAAAACCAAAAAAGAATCTACAAGTTGTTCAATCTAGTCAATAATGAAGCTAAAAATTGTTTCCGTGCACAAACGAGTCAAGAATGAAACTACAAGTTGATTCCAATTTCAAACAACCGAAAATGAAGCTACAAGTAATTTTCAGTTTCAAACGAGTCTAGAATGAAGCTACAAGTTGTTTCCAACTTCAATCTAGTCAATAATAAAGCTACAAGTTGTTTTCAAGCTCAAACGGGTCAAGATTGAAACTACAAGTTGATTCCAATTTCAAACAACCGGAAATTAAGCTACAAGTTGTTTTCAACTTCAAACGAGTCTGGAATGAAGCTACAAGTTGTTTCCAACCTTAATCTAGTCAATCATAAAGCTATAAGTTGTTTTCAAGCTCAATCGAGTCAAAAATCAAACTACAAGTTAATTCCAATTTAAAACAACCGAAAATGAAGCTACAAGTAATTTTTAGTTTCAAACGAGTCTGGAATGAAACTACAAGTTGTTTCCAACTTCAATCTAGTCAATAATAAAGCTACAAGTTGTTTTCAAGCTCAAACGAGTCAAGAATGAAACTACAAGTTGATTCCAAATTCAAACAACCAAAAATGAAACTACAAGTTGTTTTCAACTTCAAATGAGTCTGGAATTAAGCTGCAAGTTGTTTCCAACTTTAATCTAGTCAATAATGAAGCTCCAAGTGGTTTACAAGCTCAAACGATTCAAAAATAATACTACAATTTGATTCCAATTTCAAACAACCAAAAATGAATCTACAAGTTGTTTTCAATTTCAAACGAGTTTGGAATTAAACTACAACTTGTTTCCAACTTCAATCTGGTCAATAATGAAGCTACAAGATGTTTTCGGGCTCAACGAGTCAAGAATGAAAGTACAAGTTGATTCATATTTCAAACAACCAAAAATGAAGCTACAAGTTGTTTCCAACTTCAATCTAGTCAATAATGAAGCTAAAAATTGTTTCCGTGCACAAACGAGCCAAGAATGAAACTACAAGTTGATTTCAATTTCAAACAACCGAAAATGAAGCTAAAAGTAATTTTTAGTTTCAAACGAGTCTGGAATGAAGCTACAAGTTGTTTCCAACTTCAATCTAGTCAATAATAAAGCTACAAGTTGATTTCAAGCTCAAACGAATCAAGAATGAAACTACAAGTTCATTCCAATTTCAAACAACCAAAAATGAAACTATAAGTTGTTTTTAACTTCAAATGAGTCTGGAATAACCTGCAAGTTGTTTCCAACTTCAATCTAGTCAATAATGAAGCTCCAAGTGGTTTACAAGCTCAAACGAATCAAAAATAATACTACAATTTGATTCCAATTTCAAACAACCAAAAATGAAGCTACATGTTGTTTTCAATTTCAAACGTGTTTGGAATTAAACAACAACTTGTTTCCAACTTCAATCTAGTCAATAATTAAGCTAAAAGTTGTTTTCGGGCTCAAACGAGTCAAGAATGAAAATACAAGTTGATTCGAATTTCAAAAAACCAAAAAAGAATCTACAAGTTGTTCAATCTAGTCAATAATGAAGCTAAAAATTGTTTCCGTGCACAAACGAGTCAAGAATGAAACTACAAGTTGATTCCAATTTCAAACAACCGAAAATGAAGCTACAAGTAATTTTCAGTTTCAAACGAGTCTAGAATGAAGCTACAAGTTGTTTCCAACTTCAATCTAGTCAATAATAAAGCTACAAGTTGTTTTCAAGCTCAAACGGGTCAAGATTGAAACTACAAGTTGATTCCAATTTCAAACAACCGGAAATGAAGCTACAAGTTGTTTTCAACTTCAAACGAGTCTGGAATGAAGCTACAAGTTGTTTCCAACCTTAATCTAGTCAATCATAAAGCTACAAGTTGTTTTCAAGCTCAATCGAGTCAAAAATGAAACTACAAGTTAATTCCAATTTAAAACAACCGAAAATGAAGCTACAAGTAATTTTCAGTTTCAAACGAGTCTGGAATGAAGCTACAAGTTGTTTCCAACTTCAATCTAGTCAATAATAAAGCTACTGTAACATCTGGGATTATCCGTGTAATTATTTGAATGATTAATGAATATTGTATGAATATTATATAAATTTCTGTGAATTAATTGGTTCCTGTTTTATTAATTTAGTTATGCATTTTTGATTAAATTTGAGGAACATCAATTTTTATATGTTCAGTACGAAATATAGTTTATTTAGATATTTTCATATCGATTTATGTGTTGTCGTATGATTTTATATTTGATTTATGGATTTAATTACGTATATTATATTTAATTATTAATTATTTTAATTTTTCGAAAACCGTCAACTTGTAACGGTACCGAGATTTTATTTCCCGAAAATTTCAACAAAACTCACCTTTAGCCTAATTTGAATATTCCGGACACTTTTCATGTTTTGACTTTTTCGATCCGGAGTACGGTTTGTTCCGGAGCCGGTCCGGCGGAATTTTTCGGTATTCGATAATTATCCGTTTGTATCGATAAACGTGAAACTAGATATTTTATACTCATCCTTATCTTGTAATAATGGCAGTGGGACCCGCATACTAATGACTGATTAAAAAGCCCCGTTTTGATAATTATCTCGAAAACCGGTACCGATTGGACCCGCTTTATTAATATAAAGCTATTAAACATTGTATTTTCGTGTCATATATGATCCAAAGGGGTACTAATTATTCATATGTATAAATAGTCTTAACCGTATTTTATTTCATGACGAAAATCATAAAACCAGTTAAAACCGAGAAATTCCCGAGAGAGTTTATCGCGTTCTTGAGATTCAAACGAAGAATCGGAGGCGTTATCGGACTCGTATTTTGGCATTCAAGTACTCAAATCGAAGGTTTTGACGAGTAGAATCCAAATCTAGCATCAGTTTTAGTGCAGAAACATCAGGTAGGTTTGGATTTGAGGATTTAAATTCGAATTAAATAAGCTCCAAATAGGGCTTTTTGATTTTGAAGTTGTTTATGTGTTTTGATGATTGTATATTGTAGATAATGTTCTCCTGATCATTTTGGTATATCATATGCATGATTTGGAGTTCAACAACATAGTTAATTTTAAGTTTAATTATCGAATTCAAAAACTAGGGTTTATAAATCGTATGAATGTTTTCAATTAGAATTAGGCGTTTCTTATCCGTGAATCTAGTGTTAAATTGGTTGATATGTTTGGATTGGTCGTGAAGAGAGGAATTCAAACGTGTGATTGGAATTGACGGACGACCTCGGAATCGGTCGCCGTGTTCTGAAGAACAACTCGCCGGCGGCGAGTTTGTTCGATCTTTTTCCGGCCGATTCCGGCCTTCTCTGATGAATCTGATTGCGTGGGTGAGTTGTGGAGGTTGAGTACTCCATATCTGCACCATTTGAAAGCTGTTGGTGGCCGGAATCGCCACCTCCGGCGAAGCCAGGGGCGGCGACTGCATATTTGCAGTTTAGCCCCTGAGCTTTTGGAGGTGGTGAAGTCTAGCCACCCAAGTTTCATTTCTGTCATTTTGACCCCTGGAGTTTCCAAAGTTTGCAAATCAAACCCTGAACTTTTAAAATCTTTTAAAAGTTTTATTTATTTAATTTTAATTTCGAAAATCAATTATTTTAATTTCAAAAATAGTTTTAATTATCTATAAATTCAAAAATAAATCTGATTTAATTTATTAATTAATTTTTAATTAATAATTAATTATTATAATTAGTCAATTAATTTAATTATTAATTGATTAATTGTTTTAATTAATTATTAATTAATTTTAATTGATTTATTAATTAGATTTAATTATTTTAAAATGATTTTAAAATTCCGAAAAATAGTTTCGAGCTTTGAAATATTATTCTAAAATATGTGTGAAGCTCGTTAATTGTTTTCAAATGATTTCGGACTTGATTTCGAGTATCCAAAATTGATTATTCATTTATAAAATGATTCTTTGACCTGTTTTAATTCCGAAAAATGTTCTAAAATCCATATCAAATGCCAGAAAAATCCTTTTGACTTCAAACCTTCTTTGAAAAATAAATTTCATCGAATATCTTATGTGATACGTGTTATGGCATATCTGATTGATGTGTTACGTGTCTACATGAACATTATATAATTGTTTTGATATATCTTTTGATCCGTTAATCGGATTTGGGTGAAACGAATGGTAGTTAGGAACTCGTTGCGAAGGTGTGATAATAAGAATAGTATGAGATCATATATTGATAGATGATTGTTGTGATTAGCAGAGAAGCGAGACGTAAAAAGGAAAAGCAAGTGGCGATAGAGTAGTATAGCGAGCAAGTGTAATTGAAACTTGATATCAGCTATATAAGGCAAGTTTCCCTCAGACTTTCCTTCAATTATATTTTGTATCTGTTGTGATTATTTAGTGAACTTTCTGATAAAGTCCTGTGACCAATTGAATTATAGCATGGATTATTTATCCTATTGATTCTTGAACCTTCAACCAGATTTCTTGAATTATATTATGGATTACTTACCTTATTGATTCTTGAACCTTTGACCGATTCTTTGATACCTGCTACGAAACTTATTTCAATTGTAAACCTTCTATCTTTAAAACTTCTAAATGATTACCATAAGAACCTAATTTCATTTCAACAATATACCCTCGATACCTCAACCAGTTATCTATCACTCTTTCTTCAGACCGTAACCAGTTGATCAACCCCAAATAACATCTGTTATGGCATATACCTTACAGTTGATTAATTCTTTCCATAAACTCCAGTTTCTTGATCTTAACAGCATTCATTTATACTTGGATTCTTTTTGTGAACCTAGAACCCTTCTTCATATAAACGCTACCCTTTGATATGCTTTGTCATCTTATGAGACAATGTTTAATTCTTGTCTAAACCATGAAGTTATTTTTCATTCCTCCTTTGAGATCCATCTGAGACACTTTGAATAGTAGTCTGCTTCTGCTTCAAAATTTATTTATGATGTTGATGTTTCTATTTTATTGAATACTATTGTTGATCATCTTGATTGTGATAGAATTGGATAGTTTTCTAAACTTGGACCAAATGAATGGTCAGACCAGATGAGTGGTCGCTTTAGGCCAATGTGTGCCTTGGATCCAGTAAACGAGCATGGTGGGACCTGCTCGGGGTTAGTGTCTGACTGATCAGCAGCCTAACCTTTGATTTTTTTAAAAAAAATAAATTTAATATCCAATTCTAATTGTACTTTAAAAACAAATCTTGGTATTGAGATTGATTCCCTTAGACACTGGTTTCCTTCAGCTTATGATTAATATTTTAAATTGATATTGTTATACTTGCTGAGCTGGTTAGCTCACTCTTGCGGTATTTTATGTTCTTTCCAGTGAAAGCAGAGAAAGTTGGTAACGATGACCCTCAGGCTAGTGGTAAGGCCAGGATTCCAGGCTAGGAGAGGAAGAGAGCTATCAGCGGCACCTGGTTTTTATATATATGTACTAGTTTGAATAACGAGACACAAATGATGTGTAAGCTTGTAAGATTTAAGTTTATATTTTGGGATTGGGTTTGTAATAATTAAAGTTATGCTGTGGCTTGTTTTATACTTTAACCTGTTGCGATCCATGGACAGCTAAGGGTCACTGTATATATTATATTAATTACAGGTTTATGTTATGTTGTGGACCCCAAACTTCTATCCCGGGTTTGGAGGGCGCCACAGGTTGGTATCAGAGCGACAGGTTTTAAGTCAATGAAACAAGCCTCGATTGTTAGGTTGGGTAGAAGTTTAGGATTAGAAATGAGTGATAGGTAGATAGAACGTTGAGAGGTTGAGGAATTCGTAATAGATTTAGGGTTGATTCTGGTAGTGGATACAGATTCTTATGCGTGTTTGTTCTGTTGATTCTCAGACTATCAGGCATGTCAAGTCCCAGTACCCCGATTCATTCTGATCATTCAGAGTCGACGGTTGAAGGACTTCCACCTCGTCCTGGAGTTGTACCCATATCTCCACCCAGGGCACTTACACCCCCACCTGTAGCTGGACCTTCACGTCCACCTGGATACCCTCGTAGTGGACAGACCCCTATTGCACCTATACCACTTAGGGCTATACCCCTGCCCGCTCCTGTGATGTCCCCACCTGCTCCCCTTATACGACCTCCTATCCGTGGACCTCCACCAGAGCATGAGTCTTCTGGATTTTCAGGTGTCGGACCCTCTTATCCGTGTTCCCCTCTTTCGGTACCCTATCACTACTATCAGGCACTCTTGATGGAGAGAGAGGAGTTGTTGGGCCAGATTGGAGAGTTGACACAGGCGATGCAGAATCTAGACAATAACAGGGGAGAGCGACAGTTGAGGGAGGAGATACGTGCTTTTAGGACAGATGCAGTAGAAAGATTATATGGGATCACTGCACCAATTGGTACCCCTGGAGATATTATAGATTGGGCTCGTTGGGTCTTGGAGCAGCTGGAGGTTATCGGAGGCCCAGACTTTCCATAGGTCTGGAGCATATCAGATGTTGGAGATGGTCAGTATTGTAGTGAGTAGTGTGTATGATGCAGTGTGTAGTGAGTAGTATGTATCAGGTCAGCAGATTTTGTCATGTGTATATAGACTAACGGAGCTGACTAGATGATATGTATGTTGTTGTGGTTGTCAGCAGATTTTGACATGTATTTATAGACTAGCCGAGCTGACTAGATGATAGCCTTGCTGTTGCTGTTGTTGTACTTTACTTTTGACGAAGCGCTTGACGCTTGTATCTCCAGCACTGACTTATATATATCAGCATCTTTTACTTTCCAGTCTTGTCCTTTACTTTATCGCACTTGCTTTACTTTACTTTACTTTCAGTACCAATCATAAACTCTTGTGATAATATTGAACCCTTTTCTTTTATTGCTTTACATTCTGTAAAGAAGCATGCAATTTATTTAGTTAAACAATCTCAAAAAAATGTTTTCAAAAATATGTAATTCTGTTTTCTTAAAAACTTTTCATAAAATGAGAATTTGATTTAAAACGACTAAGTGAATTGTTTCTTCTTTACAGAATGCCTCCAACAAGACATACTCGTGCCAACAGTGATCCTGAAGGCACCAACAGCACCAATGATAACAATGATAACCAGAATGTCAACATAGGCCCAGTAGATCCTGCTGTGGCCCAACTAATTCAAATTTTGGCACAACAAACTGCTCATCTTACCCGACAACAGCAACATCAAGAGAATCCTAGGGTAACTTTTAAAACTTTTCAGACAGTTAATCCTCCAGAATTTAAGGGCTCAGCAGATCCTGTTGCAGCCCAAACATGGTTAAAAGAAATGGAAAAGTGTTTTGAATTAGTTCCAGCAAGTGAGGATCAGAAAACAAAGTTTGCTAGTCACTATTTAAAGAATGAAGCAACGTATTGGTGGGAATCTGTGAAGAATATGGAAGGTACAGTTGAGATTACTTGGGAGAGGTTTAAGGAATTGTTTTTAGAAAAGTATTTTCCTAGGTTTCTTCAAGACCAAATGGAGTTGAACTTTTTAGAGCTGAAACAAGGAAATATGTCTGTGGTTGAATATGAGAATAAGTTTGCGGAATTGGCTAGGTTTGTGCCAACTTATGTAGAGACCGATAGGCAGAAGGCAAAAAGATTCCAACAAGGTCTGAAGCCTTGGATTAGAAGCAAGTTAGCTATTTTGCAATTAGAGACGTATGCAGCAGTTGTTGAGAAAGCAATGATTGCGGAGGCTGAGAATGAGTTGTTTCAGAAGTCTAAAGAGGATAAGAAGAGAAAGCCAGACAATAAAGGAGGATCATCTCATCAAGGGAGGTTCCAGAAGAAAGGGAAGTTTCAAGCAGGAGGAAATCCTAATTTTAAGAGAATAGGCAGTGGTGGACAAGGAGGACGTTTTCTTACGGGAAGTCAGGCCAATCAGCAAAGGCCTTCAATGCCAGAATGTCAAACGTGTGGCAAGAGACATGGAGGATGTAAAGCATAATGTAAAGTAAATGTAATTACGATAACTCAACACAACAAAAGACAGGAAACAATACGTAAGTATAATACAGGAATCTACAGGTTGGAGATTCGATACGAACAGACAAAGACAATCAAGATATCTGAGACAAGCATCCGTCCACTGGAAGAAGTTCATTAACATGTTCAAGCCTCAGTGAAGAATAAAGTTCAATATGTTTCTGCTATCAAGATTGCCTGAAGATCAAGTATCAAAGACCAGAAGATTCCAGTATACTTAATTTGATTATTTATAATCAAATTTATCGAAGCAACATCTAACCCGGAATGACTGATCAAGTATATTATCAAGCAAAGGATTCAAAGAATTATTTCAGTTCGAGTCGTTCGTGAACCAGACCAGTGCACAGGACGTCAGGACGTACGAAAGAATTCAGTGGATTCGATCAACGAATTAAATTGATCAAGTCAATTAAAGCTGCATCTCTAAGGATTAAATTTGAATTTATCTATATATATATGTAAATATATTGTTAATTGGAAATTACTTGAATCCACAATAATTCAAGTAATTCATAAAACAATTAACAATACATATACATATATATCTTAAATTCAAATTACAAATGGGTCAGTTGACTTAGTCAAAACCTGCGATTTGTTTAAGTCTTGTACTTAGAGAAATTCTCTAAGTCACAGTGACTTTTAAAGAAACAGGCGCAAGGTTTGACTTAGTCAAAACCTGCGCTAGTTTCTATCACTTGAAAGATGCTAAGTGAAGAATTCACCTCTGTGGATTTACAGGCGCATCTTTTGACCATGGTCAAGCGCAAGCTTTGACCTGGTCAAAAGCGCAACCTTTGACATATATATTCACTTAGAAATATATTTCTAAGTGTTGTTTGCCCTGTGATGCCCTGTAGTGGCGCCATGTTTGACCAAGAAGAAGGCGCAACATTTGACCTTCTTATAATTCTTCTAAGTCACACACTGTTATACACTACTGGCGCCAACTTTGACCGGGGCGCCAAGTTTGACCACAGTGGAGATAATATGCCTTTGGAGCGCAACTTTCATATACATATAATTGTATATATATGTGTATATGAAAGTGGCGCCATCTACTGTGCTTAGTGAAGTTAGTTTTATTTTTATAAAACGAATTCGTCCAGGACGAACTCGTTAACCATGGTTAGTTGTTGGAAAGTCTATAAATAGGGCTTTGTGTTTTCATTTGAAAACAACTACACACTTTGTAAGTGCACACACTATACACATTCTCGAGAGTTAAATTAGAAGATCATTTTTATCGAGAGTTTGTAATAGAGTGATTGTAGTCTCTGCAGCCGACACTTGTGTTGGAATTTGTAGCACCCGAGGATTATTTCTAATACAAAGAATATTCCCCGACTTGCTGGAGTTATTTATTTACGATCGATTTAACATGGACTAAAACAAGATTATCCGCAATTAAATTAAATCGAAGAAATTGGTACGACGTATTCAACCCCCCCTTCTACGTCTGATTGGACCTAACAATTGGTATCAGAGCTTAGCTGATCGATATACAGATCTGAGATCCGTAACCAATCTGAAAAGCTAGCTGTCCGTACAATCGTAATTTTATCTGATAACAATGTCGACACACAAGTTAGGAATCAAAGTACCTCCATTTGACAAGGATGACTACAACAACTGGAAGATGAAGATGTTGCTGTACATCAGAGTTGCTAATCCCATGTACATTGGGATTCTGGAAAATGGTCCATTTGTGCCTATGAAGATTATTCCTGAATCTGTTGAAAATGGTGTTCGTATTCCACAGAAGTCTGTTCCCAAAGAGAAAAGTGAATACACTGACACTGATAAGGAATATGTTGCACAGGATCATAATCTGCAACTCATAATTGTTGAATCAATGACCAAGACAATGACACATCTGATACTAAGTCTGAAAACTTCAAAACAGATGTGGGACACTATTGAGGCATTGATGGAGGGATCTGAAGAAGTCAGGGAAAACAGATACGATATGCTAATTGCCAGATATGAAGCATTTCAGGCAATACCTGGAGAGAACATTTCTCAAATCTATGAGAGATTCATGTTGTTGTTGAATGAACTCACCCTGCATGGAAAGACTTATCCACAGAAAGAGATAAACAGAAAGTTCTCATTTGTGATGCCACCCCATCTAGTTGTTAAGACAGAGACCATCCGGGAAAGAAGCGACTTCAGGACTATGACTTTGGAAAAGCTGTTTGGAAAACTGAAGACGTTTGAGATGGAACTTGAACAGAGAAAGATTATATATGGTGGTGGATCAACAGAATCCAAGAGTATGGCCTTACAGAAGACCACTGCACTGATTGCTGATCAACCATACTTTGGTTATCAACAATTAGTTGAATATGGTATCAATGATCACACTGTTGCTCAGAGTGATTGTTCATCCATCAAAGCTGACTATCCTTCTACCATTACTGAGATTGTAGAAGCTGAAGTTGATGAAGTTTCTGAAGAACCGGAGGATGAGTTCTACACTCAAGAAGAGCTGGAGCAGCTGGAAGATAAGTCAATGGCTTATATGGCTGCAAGGTTTAAGCATATCAAGTTCAGAAAGAACCCCCGGTACAAGAAAGCTTCTGGGAACAAGTTTCAGGGTAAAGGAGGATACTCAGGCTCAGGGTCAAAGACTACTGGCAGTTTCAAACCAAACATGTACGACAAGAGCAAGGTCAGATGCTACAACTGCAATGACTTGGGGCACTTTGCAACAGAGTGCAGGAAACCCAAAGCAGCTCCTGTCAGAAGCAACTCATATGAGAAGAAGAATTCTTATGAGGATCTGAAGAAAGAGAATGAGAAGCTGAAAGCTAAGTTGGAAGCAATGGTGGCCAAGCACAAAGGAAGGGCTTACATTGCTGAGGGAAAAAGTTGGGATGACACAGATTCTGATGATGAACCTGTCCAGAGCAATTATGCATTTGCATTAATGGCTGACACTGTCGAGGAATCTCCATCTCAGGTATCTCCTGAAATTTCTGTTGATGACATGACTACTGCTGATTATAAAAAGACTATAAATGAACTAGGTCAAGAGATGTATAACTTGCACACTAGTTTGTTAGCTTCAGAATCAGATAACAGTAGTCTCTCTCTAAAAATAGCTAAACTTGAAGAAAAAGTAGATGAATTGGCTTTAGAGAAACTCATGTACACTAACCTTAAAGATAGAATTGCTTATCTAGAGAATAAGGAGAAGTGTAGTACAGAAATTGAGGAGTCCCTTAGGTCTCAGGTTGCTGACCTAGAAACTAAGCTTAGGGCTTATCAGAATTCTGCTTTTCTACAGAAAGAGATCTGGGATAGTCAAAGGGTTGATAAGAAGGTTGCTATTGGCCTTGACTATAGTTCTTTGGAAAGTGCTAAAAGAAAGAAGAGAAAAGAGAATGAAGGCATATTTGTTTCAGCAGGAACTGAGATTGCTCCTGAGGGAACAAATATACCTAAAATTCTAAAGAACACCAAGACCCCTATCTTTAGAAAGGCACAAACAGAACCTCTGATAGAAGAAGATCTTGTAATCAAGGAAGAGTTGAAAAATGAGGAAGTTGTTAAGCCTCAAGTAAAACAGGAATCACATGACGTACCTTCTAATTCACAAGTCAGAGATGACTCAGATAAAACTGGATTAGGAAGTACTAGTTCCAACAAGAAGAAGAACAACAGAAATGGCAAGTTAGATCCTAAGAACACCAACTCTAGGAATTCAAATTCTAGAAAGGTTTGTAACAACTGCAATTCTGCTAATCATCTTACTCATGCATGTAAAGTGATTAAAGTAGATAATTCTGTTTCTAGCATGCCAAACACTGTTAACATGAATGCTGTTCATTTGCCATGTGGTAGAGTAGGTTGCATGCAATGTGCCATGAATATGATGTCTGCATGCTTTACCATGTTGAATGCATCTTTTTCTGCACCATCTGCCATGAATATGAATATGCCTGCACCTTCTGTTGCCCCTGTGGCAAAGACTGCTAGTCCTTCTAAGAAGAAGGAAACTCCCAACTCCAAGTCTAAAAGCACTTCTGCTAAGACTAAAAAGGATAAGAGTCTAGTCACCCCTGAACAAGCACATGTTAAACCAGTTTCTGTTGATAATCCTGTTTCTACTAAATCACCTGGACCCAAGAACGTCTGGGTACCAAAGAAAGTTTAATCCATTTGTGAATGCAGGGCACAGGAAAGAAAAGAAAAGTTGTGTGGGTTCTTGATAGTGGGTGTTCAAGACACATGACTGGTGAAAAGTCCCTGCTCACAGATGTGGTGATGAGAACCGGCCCAATTGTAATCTTTGGAGATGACAGCAAAGGTTTTACAACGGGATATGGTAAGCTGAAAGTTGGAAATGTCATAATTGAAGACATCTCTCTGGTGGAAGGACTTAAGCACAACTTACTGAGTATCAGTCAGTTCTGTGACAAAGGATACGACGTAATCTTTCAGAAGGAAGTTTGCTTAATCCAGAACCGGAAGAACAAGGATCTTACACTCCGTGGTGTAAGAAAATCAAGTTTGTTTATAGCCGACATAGACTCAGCAAGTAAGGGGGAGGTCAAGTGTTTCTACACCAAGGCCTCTGCTGATGATAGTTGGTTATGGCATCGGAAGCTCTCACACTTGAACTTTAAGACTATGAACTCTTTAGTCAAAAGGGAACTTGTGAGAGGATTGCCACAGAAAGAATTCTGTCAAGAAGGACTCTGTGATGCATGTGAAAAAGGGAAGTCAAAGAAAGCATCACACAGGAGCAAAGGCATGACTGACATTGGTTCACCCCTTCAACTGATTCATATGGATCTGTTTGGACCTGTCAACATTCCTTCTATATCAAGGAAAAGATATGCTCTTGTGATCGTCGATGACTACTCAAAATACACATGGGTATTATTCTTACATTCAAAGGATGAAGCAGCACTCGTCATCATTGATCATATTAAGAAGATTGAAAAGGAAGCAGATCTGCCAGTAAGGGCAATCAGATCAGATAATGGAACAGAATTTCGTAATGCTGTTCTTAATGACTTCTGTACTGATAAGGGCATCTCTCGTCAGTATTCAGCTCCAAGGACTCCACAACAAAATGGTGTCGTAGAAAGGAAGAACAGAACCTTGATTGAAGCAGCAAGGACTATGATTAGTCAATCAAGACTTCCAATCTATTTCTGGGCTGAAGCTGTAAGCACTGCTTGCTACACTCAAAATCGTACCCTGATTAACAAAGATTTGGATAAGACTCCTTATGAAGTTATGGCCAACAGAAAACCATCACTGAGTTACTTTCATGTGTTTGGTGCAAAATGCTTTGTGTTAAAAGAAGAGCATTTGGGAAAGTTTGATGCCAAAGCTGAAGAAGGCATATTTCTGGGTTATTCTTTGGAGTCTAAGGCCTACAGGGTTTATCTGATCAATGACGACAAGCTGATTGAAAGCATCAATGTAAGATTTGATGATACCAAACTCCCAAGTCTCCAAAAGGAAAATGAATCTGATTCTCTGGAATTTGAGAATTTGGAAGACATCTATTTAGGAGAAGAGCAACCTGAAGCTGATGCAAGAGAAACTAATACAAATGAAGAAAATGCTGATCCTGAACCATCTGGAGGAAGTATTGGCAACAATACAAATGATCATCATGGTCACAGTGGTCAAAGTGGAGGATCATCAAATAGGATATACATCAGCTCAGGGGGAGTAAGTCAAAGTGGATCTACTAGTCATCACACTCAACACAACTATGATTTTGGTGAATCATCAAGATTGAATCTGCCAAGACAAAGGGTATGGAGTAGAGACCATCCTGTTGAACAAATCATTGGTGATCCAGACACAGGAGTGCAGACTAGAAGAGCAACTCAGAATGAATGCAACTTTGCTGGTTTCTTGTCTCAGATAGAACCAAAGAAAGTTGAAGAGGCTCTAAGTGATCCAGATTGGGTATCTGCAATGCAGGAAGAACTCAATCAATTCGAAAGGCAGAAAGTTTGGAAGCTGGTGCCAAGACCTAAAGGAAAATCTATAGTTGGCACTAGATGGGTTTTTAGAAACAAACTGGATGAAGATGGTATTGTTACGAGGAATAAGGCAAGACTGGTTGCAAAGGGTTACTCACAAGAAGAAGGAATTGATTATGATGAAACCTACGCTCCAGTTGCTAGGCTTGAAGCAATCAGGATGTTCTTAGCATTTGCTGCACACTCCAACTTCAAAGTATATCAGATGGATGTGAAAAGTGCATTCCTGAATGGTGATCTGGAAGAGGAAGTCTATGTTGAACAACCCCCTGGGTTTGAAGACAAAGAATTTGAAGACTTCGTATACTTTCTCTTCAAAGCTCTCTATGGCCTGAAGCAAGCCCCTCGAACCTGGTATGACACTCTTTCCAAGTTCCTACTTGAAAATGGTTTCACCAGAGGTATCATCGATAAAACTCTTTTCCATAAAAAGCATAAGGATGATATAATTCTTGTACAAGTATATGTCGATGACATTATATTTGGTTCTACTAATGATCTTTTGTGCGAGAGATTTGCTAAGTTAATGCAGAGCAAGTATGAGATGAGCATGATGGGAGAATTGTCCTTCTTCCTAGGACTTCAAGTCATTCAGAAGCCTGACGGTATTTTTATCTGCCAATCTAAATACATCAAGGATCTTCTGAAGAAATATGGAATGGAAGAAGCATCTCCTGCCAAAACCCCTATGCCAACTGCTGTCAAACTTGATCAGGACAAATCTGGTAAGTCAGTTGACATCACGAAGTATCGAGGTATGATTGGCTCTCTCTTATACTTAACTGCTAGTAGACCAGATATCATGTTCGCAACTTGTTTATGTACTAGATTCCAGGCTGATCCTAAAGAGTCACATCTTATAGCTGTTAAGCGTATTTTTAGGTATCTTAAGGGAACCCCCAATCTAGGGATTTGGTACCCTAAAGATACAGGTTTTAATCTGATTGGCTATACAGATTCTGACTTTGCAGGATGTAAGATTGATAGGAAAAGTACTTCAGGAAGCTGTCAGTTTCTTGGACGAAGGTTGGTGTCATGGTATAGCAAGAAGCAACACTCCGTGTCTACGTCTACAGCGGAAGCTGAATACATAGCTGCTGGAAGTTGCTGTGCTCAAATCTTGTGGATGAGGAATCAACTACAAGATTATGGACTCATGTTGGATAAAATTCCAATTCTGTGTGATAACACGAGTGCCATTGCCATTGCCAACAATCCTGTTCAACACTCCAGGACAAAGCATATTGATATCAGGTATCATTTCCTTCGCGAGCATGTCATGAATGGAACAGTAGAGTTACACTTCGTACCTACTGATCAACAAATTGCAGACATCTTCACTAAACCACTAGACGAATCCACTTTCTCTAGACTGGTTGGTGAACTTGGGATGTTAAATATGTCTAATTAATTAGACAAGAAATAACTGCAATTTGTTCGTAAGTTCACAAGTTTTAAAATGTCCATATTTTCAGGACTTGTGAATTTACAAAGTGCATCCAGTATTTTACATAATTATCTGATAATTAGTTTTAATTATTTGCCATGATTTATATGACTTGCATGATTTTATGTGATTATGTGATTAATTGCTAAGTGGTAGATATTTAGAATTAATTTTCTTGAATTATTTAAGTGCTTATATTCAATTAATGAATATTAGTGTTTATTTAATTCATATTTTAATTATATTTGATTAATGGATTTGGAGCAATTCAAATTATTTTACGTTGACCATTAATTGAATTATAATTAAAATACTTGCAGCATAATTAACTAAATAGTGGTTGACTAATTTTAATTTAGTTCAACTTTATTTAGTTTAATTGTGATTAATTCAAGTTATTTATTAAATTATTTTGTTTCGATCAAAATAATTCAATAAACAAACTTGATTTGTGTGTTTGTACTGAACCCAGGCGCAAGGTTTGACCAAGTCAAAACTTGCGCCCAGGATCAGTCAGTGGCTTGGGTGGTATGTTATGACTTAGAAATTAAACCAAGTACTCTTCTACACTGTATGTTGAAGCGCAAACTTTGACCGAGTCAAAGTTTGCGCCTCTAGCGTATATACCTGTAGGCTTAGTATCTCTGTTGTTTCTAAGTACAAACTTGCGCCTCTATACAGTCACATGTAAAGAGGGCAGTTTAGTCATTTCCTTAGTTGCGCTCTATACACTTACTGTGTATAGCATAGAGGGCAAGTTGGTCATTTACCAACTTGCGCCTCATCCCCTCTGTGCACCTATATATGCACACACTTAGACTCTTTTCTTTCATCTCCGTTATACACATATACATACACTCGCACAACCTCTCAACTGCCATTCAAATACACGATCTCGAGTTCTTTAATCGAACCAAAACACCATCAAACCTTGTCCATTTGTTGATTTGAAACCAGTTTTGTGATCCCACTGACTAAAGCTTTGATTTGAACCGAGCATCTTTACGATTCATCGACGTTTCTCGCAAGGGTTTTTCGAAACCTTTAAGCTTCTTGGACTGATTTGAACTAGTTTTAGGTGTCCATAATTTGCATAACCGTAACCATAATTCTTAGAATTTCGAGTAGAACATCATACTTGAATTTCATCGAATTCTAAAATTCTTCGAATTAGGGTTTTTCGGAGCGTTATTATTTGATTATTTTCGTAACATAAAGTGAATATTTGTTCGTGTTTTTTTCGTGAAACGAAATTTAGAATCATTTTTAATCTTAATTAAAAATGGCTGCAAATTTTGATATTCCGAAAACAAATTTCACAATTGTTGAGAATAATAATTTAATTACGCAAGCGAATTATCGTCGTTGGGTAAGATATATGTCAGAATATTCATTCGCTAGATTTGCTATGACAGAGTCAGTATACCTTAACAAATCTCTTCTACGAGATTTTCTGTCTTCTGTTTCTGTTGTGAATGAAGGACAGGTATTTGGACTCAAGTGTGTTATTCAGGGACGATCACTGATGATTACTGAACAAACCCTGAATACTGCACTCCAATTGCCAACTGACAACTTTGAGGATGTTCCAGACAAGGCTGAACGAACAAATTTCTTCTTTGCTATCCATTGCCAGAGGGAGAATGGTGATCTTCCAAGCAAAATGTACGTCAAGCATCTACCTCGAGAATGGAATTTCTTCTTTAATTCCATTTCTCATGTATTTGCACCAAAGACTGGAGGGTTCCATGGCATCACAACCTTCAACCAGGAGATTGGAATTGCAATAGCTCAGAATACAAGGATAAATCTGGGACACATGATCATGGGAGCGTTTCAGGACTCCCTAAGGAAAAACAGAAACATACTCCTCTATCCTAGGTTCTTCCAGATTGTGCTGAATCAACTACTGACTCCTGCTGAAAGAGCTGTCTATCCCAATATAGACAATGTTATATGCTCTTTCATGACTACCAGGGTCATCTCTATGCTGGAAAACCATCAGAACTACACCAACAATGAAGATGTGGTTCTTCCAGAGGCAATGCAAGAATTCCTGAATAATCCAAATGTGCCTCCACCCCACATTCAAAATGTTGCTGATCCAGTGGTTCAGGAAGAGGAGGCCCCTGCAACTCAAAGTACTGAAGTCCCTGAGTCATCTCATCAAGCTGATATCCCTGAGACTCAAACTTCACAAATGGAAGAAGAGGTGATAGTGGAAGATGCACAGACATCCTCAGATGACAATGCTCAATCTGAAGGAGAGGATTCACTACAAGACAATTCCACTGATTCTGAAGATGAAGTGGATACTCCTGTTCAAATCTCTGTAGCTGCACCTTCTAATGATGTAATGGTGGATGTTGATGAACTTTTCTCTAACACTTACAATCCACTGCTACAGTCAGGTATTCCTTCTGACTCTGACAACTTGTCCTTTGATGCACCTGATTGGGTTCAGAATCTTTTGGATTCCAATCAGCTTTCACCACCTCTCACAAGTGCCAATGAATTTGAAATCCCCCAAGTTCATAACCAAGGCACCACTTCACAAACTATTGAAGCAGAAACTACTCTACCCCTCAGCCAACCAAGTCTTATTTCTGAGAGAGAGGGAGAAAGTGCCTTAAGTGCACCATATAAGGAGATTGTTTCTGAAACTGCAGCTCTGTCTCCTAGTCACGAAAGGAGAATAGAACCTGAGACAACTGCAGATATGTCTATTTCTTCACCACCTCAGCCAAATACTATTCCAATGCACAGTGAGGTTGCACACACAGTTGAAGAATTGACGGTTGCGAACACTTTGTCGTCCATGTCAGGGATAGACACTGTTGTTTCTGATCCTTTTCAGGGTCAAGTGCCTTCACAGGCTTCTGGGGGAAACTTGGATGAAATGCCACTTTCTACATCCTTGTCTACCCCCCTGGGAGGAACATTCCCAGATCCTTCAAAGGACTCTTCACCTCTCGAAGGTGCACGGCAATCTGTTTCTGAGCCCTTCGTATCAGGAAGTGTGCCAGTTATAGAGGACTTGTCACAAAGTCATTCGCCGTCAAAGGCAGTTGTGGGAAACCAGGGTGCTTCGCCAATTCAAGGATCACATCCTTCGAGCCCTGTGTCTACCCACCCTGAGATTCCAACTCAGGATCCAACTAAGGACTCACTACCTTCGAGTAGTTGGCAACTTGTTTCTTATGACTCAGATTCATCTGACGAGGAAACTGAGGACGAAGGCTCACGAACCTTCATTGCACCTTCTGTGACCTCTCTAGAAGAGGCTAAGAAGATTTCTTCTGCAGGTACATCTCAGGATGCTGGAAAGTCTTTGAGTGAGAGGGAAACACCAACAGAACTTGCTATACAGAAACCCTCTAACCCACTGAGTGTTCTAGCTTTGAGTGAAAAGAGAGAAACACCTACAGAACGAACAAGTGAGAACCCTACAGCCCAACCTACAATTGAATCTGCTATTCCAACTGTATCTGTGACAGAATTTGAAGCTCTAAAGTTCAAAGTTCAACATCTAGAAGCTGAGAATCTTGTTCTACGGGAGGAGTTAGTAGAAATCAAATCAACAATGGAACAAAGGTTAGCTGCCCTGGAGGCTAAGTTGCTGGCATCTCAACCTTCCAGAGAGGATTACTCAACTGAGGGGGAGAGAGCAGCAGAAAATGCAAAGGGAAAGAGGGTGATATCAGGGGTGTCTGAAGAACTAATTGATTCTGCTCTTAGGCATCAATTTAGTTACAGTCATCATGATGAATACATCCCTGAGTTTGTGGATGACAGGGTGATTAGGATGGTTGGTGCTGAGAATGAAGATCTTGAAGAAGGAGAAATCCCAGATGCTGAAGTCTTTGCTGATGAACTTGCATATCACAATGACATCTTTCCTGCTGAAGAGTTTGAAATTGCAAATCCACAAGACATTGCTGATGTTGCTAGGGATTATGCTGAACAAAGGAGAGCAAGGGAGAAGTTAGAAAACCAAAGACGGATTCGAAGGGAAAGGAGACTTGCCAACTTACATAAAGATGGAGCTGAATGGGATGCTGCTAGATCTGTGTTTGACTTTCCAGAGGTCACTCAAGATAATGATGATGACGAAGTAAAAGATATCTTTGACTCCTTCAGGAACAACTACAAAGATTTACATGATTATCACGAGGTGTTGAATGATATCCTTTCTACTGTGTCTGTTGCTGTTCTTCCCAGAAGAGGATGGATGGTTAACATATCATTTGAGCTACAAAGAGAAGGCCATGGACTCAAGCATGTGTCAAGTCAGTTTCTCAGAGATCTTTCTTTAACTGAGCTGTTTGTGGTAAGAAACAAGATCATCTCTACCGGCAGAAAGCATAATGAAGTATTCAGAGATATGGTGGAAGAATGGATCACTGATATTGGAGTTGAAATTCATGACAAGCCCTCAGTTATTAAGTACTTCAAGGATGGTATGATTCAGAGTATTGGACTCACTGATGAAGCACTATCAACATACAATCCTCGTATACTGAAATATCTGGAAGCTCAAGTCAGGGAGAAGTGCTCAAGGACTAGCAAGGGAAGACTAACTGCTGAACTGCTATATGCCTATCGTCTGAACTTTGCTGCTCTGAGAGACTTAGACTTATCAGCCATCAATCGTCAACCACCATATCCACTGCCTCCACTCAACCCTGAGATTCCTGAAAATTCAAATGCACCTGTTGTTACTTACAATCCTACATCTGTAATATTCAAGAAGAAGAAAGACTCTGAAGTCACTGCTATACCACTCACAGAGATTGGAAAACTCAATTCCAAAAGAATCACTCGTGCAGTTGCAGCTGTTAAGTGGTCAGTGGTAAAAGAAGACAAGAGTGTGCTCAAAGATTTGGTTGATCTTCTGGAGATAAGAAAAGCTGTAGAAACTGTCCACAACACTTCTAGAGTTCGTGCTCATCCATCAAGGATCATTATGAAAATTGAAGGAATGGAGATGAATGTCACTTTTAAGAAGTTGAAGAAGATGGTTCACCTGCAAACTTTAGAGAAGATGAAGAAAAATCTAGAGCAACCTCCACCTGAGAATACACTGGAGCAAGTGGCACTGAGTACCATCACTGCTAGGATTGAAGAAATTGAGAACAAGCTTACTCAGAAGAGAGTAGAGGAAGCTGCAAAGAGGAAAGCTGAGCAGAAGCTACTGAATGCAAGAGCCAAGAAACCAAGGACAGATTAGTTCAGGCTAGAGGAACAAATGGCTGCTTGTATTTACTTTTGAATTCTGGAAATTGTAAGATATAATCCAGACTGTACTTAGTATTCTTTCCTGTTTAAATTAGTATGCTTTTTCATTGTGTCAGTTGAGTTATCCTCTTAAAGGATTTGCTTGTCGAACTCTAACAATCAAATAGGGGGAGATTGTAAAGCATAATGTAAAGTAAATGTAATTACGATAACTCAACACAACAAAAGACAGGAAACAATACGTAAGTATAATACAGGAATCTACAGGTTGGAGATTCGATACGAACAGACAAAGACAATCAAGATATCTGAGACAAGCATCCGTCCACTGGAAGAAGTTCATTAACATGTTCAAGCCTCAGTGAAGAATAAAGTTCAATATGTTTCTGCTATCAAGATTGCCTGAAGATCAAGTATCAAAGACCAGAAGATTCCAGTATACTTAATTTGATTATTTATAATCAAATTTATCGAAGCAACATCTAACCCGGAATGACTGATCAAGTATATTATCAAGCAAAGGATTCAAAGAATTATTTCAGTTCGAGTCGTTCGTGAACCAGACCAGTGCACAGGACGTCAGGACGTACGAAAGAATTCAGTGGATTCGATCAACGAATTAAATTGATCAAGTCAATTAAAGCTGCATCTCTAAGGATTAAATTTGAATTTATCTATATATATATGTAAATATATTGTTAATTGGAAATTACTTGAATCCACAATAATTCAAGTAATTCATAAAACAATTAACAATACATATACATATATATCTTAAATTCAAATTACAAATGGGTCAGTTGACTTAGTCAAAACCTGCGATTTGTTTAAGTCTTGTACTTAGAGAAATTCTCTAAGTCACAGTGACTTTCAAAGAAACAGGCGCAAGGTTTGACTTAGTCAAAACCTGCGCTAGTTTCTATCACTTGAAAGATGCTAAGTGAAGAATTCACCTCTGTGGATTTACAGGCGCATCTTTTGACCATGGTCAAGCGCAAGCTTTGACCTGGTCAAAAGCGCAACCTTTGACATATATATTCACTTAGAAATATATTTCTAAGTGTTGTTTGCCCTGTGATGCCCTGTAGTGGCGCCATGTTTGACCAAGAAGAAGGCGCAACATTTGACCTTCTTATAATTCTTCTAAGTCACACACTGTTATACACTACTGGCGCCAACTTTGACCGGGGCGCCAAGTTTGACCACAGTGGAGATAATATGCCTTTGGAGCGCAACTTTCATATACATATAATTGTATATATATGTGTATATGAAAGTGGCGCCATCTACTGTGCTTAGTGAAGTTAGTTTTATTTTTATAAAACGAATTCGTCCAGGACGAACTCGTTAACCATGGTTAGTTTTTGGAAAGTCTATAAATAGGGCTTTGTGTTTTCATTTGAAAACAACTACACACTTTGTAAGTGCACACACTATACACATTCTCGAGAGTTAAATTAGAAGATCATTTTTATCGAGAGTTTGTAATAGAGTGATTGTAGTCTCTGCAGCCGACACTTGTGTTGGAATTTGTAGCACCCGAGGATTATTTCTAATACAAAGAATATTCCCCGACTTGCTGGAGTTATTTATTTACGATCGATTTAACATGGACTAAAACAAGATTATCCGCAATTAAATTAAATCGAAGAAATTGGTACGACGTATTCAACCCCCCCCCTTCTACGTCTGATTGGACCTAACAGAGGAGTATGTAACAAACTGAATGTGGTATGTTTTAAATGCAACCAGAAAGGACACTACTCTAGAGAATGTCAGAACCAGCCAGCGATAAAAGATCAGGGGAATAAGAGCTCGACAAGTAAAGCTCCAGCTATAGGATATGCATGTTTCAAATGTGGGAAGCAAGGACATATGGCTAGGGATTGCAAAACATCAGCTCCGGTTAGTAATGCACTTAGAATCATGGGAACTGTTCCAGAAGTGAATGAGCCTCCTAGGGCAAGAGTTTTTGATATGTCAGTGAAGGATGCTATTCAGGATGCCGATGTCGTGGCAGGTACGCTTAATGTAAACTCTTTAAATGCCAAGGTGTTAATTGATTCCGGAGCCACTAGATCATTTATTTCTCAAGCTTTTGTTGATAAGTTGAATTGTCCGGTTGAATTGTTGAGTGAGGTTATGAATGTAGAGCTAGCTAATCAGGATCGTATTTCCGTAAATCAAGTTTGTCCTAATTGTGAAGTTGAGATTTTAGGAAGTAAGTTTTGCGCCGACTTGATACCTTTCAAGTTGGGGGAATTTGATGTAATCTTAGGGATGGATTGGTTGTCTAAATATAGTGCGCAGATAGATTGTAAAAATAAGAAGGTAATATTAAAGGCACCAGACGACAAGGTAATAACGTTTAGAGGACAAAAGCAAGTAAAGAAGTTCTTAACTATGATTCAAGCAAAGAGAATGTTACGTCAAGGATGCGAAGCCTATATTGCGTATGTAATTGATAAAAGTCAAGAACCAGTAAAACTTGAAAATATTCCTGTAGTGAATGAATTTCCAGACGTGTTTCCGGATGAGTTACCAGGACTTCCTCCAGATAGAGAGATAGAATTTGCAATTGACTTAGCACCTGGAACGGAGCCGATATCCAAAGCCCCGTATAGGATGGCACCCGTAGAGATGAAAGAATTGGCAAAACAATTACAAGAGTTATTGGAAAAGGGAGTGATCAGACCGAGTGTATCCCCATGGGGAGCACCAGTGTTGTTTGTAAAGAAGAAAGATGGAAGTATGAGGTTATGCATAGATTACAGAGAGCTTAATAAGCTTACTATCAAGAATAAATATCCTTTACCCCGTATTGACGACTTGTTTGACCAGTTGAAAGGAGCAGAATATTTTTCTAAGATTGACCTTAGGTCAGGATACCATCAGCTCAAAATCAAATCTGAGGATATACCTAAGACAGCTTTTAGAACGTGGTACGGTCATTATGAATTCTTAGTGATGGCTTTTGGATTAACGAATGCACCAGCAGCTTTTATGGATTTAATGAATAGAGTCTTTAAGAAGTATTTGGACAAGTTTGTGATTGTTTTTATAGATGATATTCTGATATATTCTAAGACAGCTGAGGAGCATGTGGAACATTTAAGAACAGCCTTAGAGATACTAAGAAAGGAGAAGTTGTATGCAAAGTTTTCTAAATGTGAATTTTGGTTACAAGAAGTTCAATTTCTAGGACACATAGTGAGTCGGGAAGGAATCAAGGTAGATCCAGCAAAGATTGAAGCTATAATGAATTGGAAGAGACCAAAGACCCCCACAGAGATCAGGAGTTTCCTGGGGTTAGCAGGTTACTATAGAAGGTTTGTACAGGATTTCTCAAGAATTGCAACCCCACTGACTAAGTTAACTAGAAAGAATGAAAAGTTCATATGGGATGAGAAGTGTGAGGAAAGTTTTCAAGAGTTGAAGAAGAGATTAGTATCAGCACCAGTATTGTCCCTTCCAGATGACCAAGGAAATTTTGTGATTTATAGTGATGCCTCTTATAAGGGATTAGGATGTGTATTGATGCAACATGATAAAGTTATTGCGTATGCGTCTAGACAACTGAAACCTCATGAACAGAAATACCCTACTCATGACCTGGAGTTAGCAGCTATTGTATTTGCATTGAAAATATGGAGACACTATCTGTACGGAGAAAAATGTGAGATTTATACAGATCATAAAAGTTTGAAGTACATCTTTACCCAGAAGGAGCTTAACATGAGACAAAGGAGATGGCTAGAGTTGATTAAGGATTATGATTGTACGATTAAGTATCATCCAAGAAAAGCCAATGTTGTAGCGGATGCTTTAAGTAGAAAGGAGAAGTTAAACGTATTGACTGTGCCAGAGGAATTATATAAAGAGTTTCAGAAGTTGGAAATCGAGGTAAGAATTCATGAACCAACAGAGATAGCGGTGTATACCATGACCTTTCAACCAGAGCTATTAGAAAAGATTAAGAAGTGTCAGGAAGAGGTAATGGATCAGGATGTAAACAAGTTAGTAGGGGAGGAGTTATGTACACAGAAAGATGATCAAGGTATTCTTAGATTTTCTTCCAGGATATGGATTCCACCGGTGACAGAGTTAAAGAATGACATATTGCAGGAAGCACACAATTCTAAATATTCAATTCATCCAGGCAGCACTAAGATGTATAGAGATTTAAAGGAGAACTATTGGTGGCCAGACATGAAAAGAGAGATTGCAGAATGGGTGAGTAAATGCTATACGTGTCAAAGAGTGAAAGCAGAACACCAAAGACCAAGTTGATTATTGCAACCTTTAGAGATTCCAGAATGGAAGTGGGAACATATTGCTATGGATTTTATTGTAGGATTACCAAGGACCAAAGCAAACCATGATGTCATTTGGGTGATAGTGGACAGATTAACCAAGTCAGCTCATTTTCTTCCGATCAATGAGAGATTCTCTTTGGATAAATTAGTTCATATGTACTTGAAAGAGATTGTAGTTCGTCATGGAGTCCCCGTATCCATTGTATCAGATAGAGATCCACGATTTAATTCAAGATTTTGGAAAAGTTTTCAAGAATGCTTGGGCACTAAATTAAATATGAGTACGGCATATCATCCACAAACAGACGGTCAAAGTGAGAGAACTATCCAGACGATCGAGGACATGCTACGTGTTTGTGCAATCGATTTCAAAGGCAATTGGGACGAACATCTACCTTTGGTGGAATTTGCATACAATAATAGTTATCACGCAAGTATTGGGATGCCTCCTTATGAAGCTCTTTACGGACGCAAATGTCGATCGCCAGTATATTGGGATGAAGTCGGAGAACGCAAGATACTTGGACCGGAATTAGTACAACAAACAAAGGAAGTCGTTGAAATTATTCAGAAACGACTAATTGCAGCACAGAGTCGTCAACGAAATTATGCAGATCAATTCCGGAAGAACGTAGAATTTGAAGACGGAGAAGCAGTGTTACTGAAGGTGTCACCATGGAAAGGACTGTCCAGATTCGGAAAGAAAGGCAAGTTAAGTCCCCGATACGTGGGGCCATTTGAAATCTTGAGGCGTGTAGGCAAGGTAGCATACGAATTGGCGTTACCCCCGCAAATGGAGCACATTCATAACGTCTTTCATGTATCGATGCTTAAAAAGTATAATCCAGATTCGAAACATGTGATAGAGTATGAGCCGGTAGAACTCGAGGCAGATTTATCGTATGTAGAAAGGCCAGTGGAAATCCTAGATAGAAGAGAGAAGGTGTTAAGAAGCAAGGTAGTTAATTTAGTAAGAGTATTGTGGAGAAACCCAAAGGTTGAAGAGTCAACCTGGGAATTAGAAAGTGATATGCGTGAAAAGTACCCTCATTTGTTCACCTAAGCGATTCTGAGGACAGAATCCTTTTAAGGGGGGAAGGATGTAACATCTGGGATTATCCGTGTAATTATTTGAATGATTAATGAATATTGTATGAATATTATATAAATTTCTGTGAATTAATTGGTTCCTGTTTTATTAATTTAGTTATGCATTTTTGATTAAATTTGAGGAACATCAATTTTTATATGTTCAGTACGAAATATAGTTTATTTAGATATTTTCATATCGATTTATGTGTTGTCGTATGATTTTATATTTGATTTATGGATTTAATTACGTATATTATATTTAATTATTAATTATTTTAATTTTTCGAAAACCGTCAACTTGTAACGGTACCGAGATTTTATTTCCCGAAAATTTCAACAAAACTCACCTTTAGCCTAATTTGAATATTCCGGACACTTTTCATGTTTTGACTTTTTCGATCCGGAGTACGGTTTGTTCCGGAGCCGGTCCGGCGGAATTTTTCGGTATTCGATAATTATCCGTTTGTATCGATAAACGTGAAACTAGATATTTTATACTCATCCTTATCTTGTAATAATGGCAGTGGGACCCGCATACTAATGACTGATTAAAAAGCCCCGTTTTGATAATTATCTCGAAAACCGGTACCGATTGGACCCGCTTTATTAATATAAAGCTATTAAACATTGTATTTTCGTGTCATATATGATCCAAAGGGGTACTAATTATTCATATGTATAAATAGTCTTAACCGTATTTTATTTCATGACGAAAATCATAAAACCAGTTAAAACCGAGAAATTCCCGAGAGAGTTTATCGCGTTCTTGAGATTCAAACGAAGAATCGGAGGCGTTATCGGACTCGGATTTTGGCATTCAAGTACTCAAATCGAAGGTTTTGACGAGTAGAATCCAAATCTAGCATCAGTTTTAGTGCAGAAACATCAGGTAGGTTTGGATTTGAGGATTTAAATTCGAATTAAATAAGCTCCAAATAGGGCTTTTTGATTTTGAAGTTGTTTATGTGTTTTGATGATTGTATATTGTAGATAATGTTCTCCTGATCATTTTGGTATATCATATGCATGATTTGGAGTTCAACAACATAGTTAATTTTAAGTTTAATTATCGAATTCAAAAACTAGGGTTTATAAATCGTATGAATGTTTTCAATTAGAATTAGGCGTTTCTTATCCGTGAATCTAGTGTTAAATTGGTTGATATGTTTGGATTGGTCGTGAAGAGAGGAATTCAAACGTGTGATTGGAATTGACGGACGACCTCGGAATCGGTCGCCGTGTTCTGAAGAACAACTCGCCGGCGGCGAGTTTGTTCGATCTTTTTCCGGCCGATTCCGGCCTTCTCTGATGAATCTGATTGCGTGGGTGAGTTGTGGAGGTTGAGTACTCCATATCTGCACCATTTGAAAGCTGTTGGTGGCCGGAATCGCCACCTCCGGCGAAGCCAGGGGCGGCGACTGCATATTTGCAGTTTAGCCCCTGAGCTTTTGGAGGTGGTGAAGTCTAGCCACCCAAGTTTCATTTCTGTCATTTTGACCCCTGGAGTTTCCAAAGTTTGCAAATCAAACCCTGAACTTTTAAAATCTTTTAAAAGTTTTATTTATTTAATTTTAATTTCGAAAATCAATTATTTTAATTTCAAAAATAGTTTTAATTATCTATAAATTCAAAAATAAATCTGATTTAATTTATTAATTAATTTTTAATTAATAATTAATTATTATAATTAGTCAATTAATTTAATTATTAATTGATTAATTGTTTTAATTAATTATTAATTAATTTTAATTGATTTATTAATTAGATTTAATTATTTTAAAATGATTTTAAAATTCCGAAAAATAGTTTCGAGCTTTGAAATATTATTCTAAAATATGTGTGAAGCTCGTTAATTGTTTTCAAATGATTTCGGACTTGATTTCGAGTATCCAAAATTGATTATTCATTTATAAAATGATTCTTTGACCTGTTTTAATTCCGAAAAATGTTCTAAAATCCATATCAAATGCCAGAAAAATCCTTTTGACTTCAAACCTTCTTTGAAAAATAAATTTCATCGAATATCTTATGTGATACGTGTTATGGCATATCTGATTGATGTGTTACGTGTCTACATGAACATTATATAATTGTTTTGATATATCTTTTGATCCGTTAATCGGATTTGGGTGAAACGAAGGGTAGTTAGGAACTCGTTGCGAAGGTGTGATAATAAGAATAGTATGAGATCATATATTGATAGATGATTGTTGTGATTAGCAGAGAAGCGAGACGTAAAAAGGAAAAGCAAGTGGCGATAGAGTAGTATAGCGAGCAAGTGTAATTGAAACTTGATATCAGCTATATAAGGCAAGTTTCCCTCAGACTTTCCTTCAATTATATTTTGTATCTGTTGTGATTATTTAGTGAACTTTCTGATAAAGTCCTGTGACCAATTGAATTATAGCATGGATTATTTATCCTATTGATTCTTGAACCTTCAACCAGATTTCTTGAATTATATTATGGATTACTTACCTTATTGATTCTTGAACCTTTGACCGATTCTTTGATACCTGCTACGAAACTTATTTCAATTGTAAACCTTCTATCTTTAAAACTTCTAAATGATTACCATAAGAACCTAATTTCATTTCAACAATATACCCTCGATACCTCAACCAGTTATCTATCACTCTTTCTTCAGACCGTAACCAGTTGATCAACCCCAAATAACATCTGTTATGGCATATACCTTACAGTTGATTAATTCTTTCCATAAACTCCAGTTTCTTGATCTTAACAGCATTCATTTATACTTGGATTCTTTTTGTGAACCTAGAACCCTTCTTCATATAAACGCTACCCTTTGATATGCTTTGTCATCTTATGAGACAATGTTTAATTCTTGTCTAAACCATGAAGTTATTTTTCATTCCTCCTTTGAGATCCATCTGAGACACTTTGAATAGTAGTCTGCTTCTGCTTCAAAATTTATTTATGATGTTGATGTTTCTATTTTATTGAATACTATTGTTGATCATCTTGATTGTGATAGAATTGGATAGTTTTCTAAACTTGGACCAAATGAATGGTCAGACCAGATGAGTGGTCGCTTTAGGCCAATGTGTGCCTTGGATCCAGTAAACGAGCATGGTGGGACCTGCTCGGGGTTAGTGTCTGACTGATCAGCAGCCTAACCTTTGATTTTTAAAAAAAAAATAAATTTAATATCCAATTCTAATCGTACTTTAAAAACAAATCTTGGTATTGAGATTGATTCCCTTAGACACTGGTTTCCTTCAGCTTATGATTAATATTTTAAATTGATATTGTTATACTTGCTGAGCTGGTTAGCTCACTCTTGCGGTATTTTATGTTCTTTCCAGTGAAAGCAGAGAAAGTTGGTAACGATGACCCTCAGGCTAGTGGTAAGGCCAGGATTCCAGGCTAGGAGAGGAAGAGAGCTATCAGCGGCACCTGGTTTTTATATATATGTACTAGTTTGAATAACGAGACACAAATGATGTGTAAGCTTGTAAGATTTAAGTTTATATTTTGGGATTGGGTTTGTAATAATTAAAGTTATGCTGTGGCTTGTTTTATACTTTAACCTGTTGCGATCCATGGACAGCTAAGGGTCACTGTATATATTATATTAATTACAGGTTTATGTTATGTTGTGGACCCCAAACTTCTGACCCGGGTTTGGAGGGCGCCACAGCTACAAGTTGTTTTCAAGCTCAAACGAGTCAAGAATGAAACTACAAGTTGATTCCAATTTCAAACAACCAAAAATGAAACTACAAGTTGTTTTCAACTTCAAACGAGTCTGGAATGAAGCTCCAAGTTGTTTCCAACTTCAATCTAGTCAATAATAAAGCTACAAGTTGTTTTCAAGCTCAAACGAGTCAAGAATGAAACTACAAGTTGATTCCAATTTCAAACAACCAAAAATGAAACTACAAGTTGTTTTCAACTTCAAACGAGTCTGGAATGAAGCTACAAGTTGTTTCCAACTTCAATCTAGTCAATAATAAAGCTACAAGTTGATTTCAAGCTCAAACGAGTCAAGAATGAAACTACAAGTTGATTCCAATTTCAAACAACCAAAAATGAAACTACAAGTTGTTTTCAACTTCAAACGTGTCTGGAATGAAGCTACAAGTTGTTTCCAACTTCAATCTAGTCAATAATAAAGCTACAAGTTGATTTCAAGCTCAAACGAGTCAAGAATGAAACTACAAGTTGATTCCAATTTCAAACAACCGAAAATGAAGCTACAAGTAATTTTCAGTTTCAAACGAGTCTGGAATGAAGCTACAAGTTGTTTCCAACTTCAATCTAGTCAATCATAAAGCTACAAGTTGTTTTCAAGCTCAATCGAGTCAAAAATGAAACTACAAGTTACTTCCAATTTAAAACAACCGAAAATGAAGCTACAAGTAATTTTCAGTTTCAAACGAGTCTGGAATGAAGCTACAAGTTGTTTCCAACTTCAATTTAGTCAATAATAAAGCTACAAGTTGTTTTCAAGCTCAAACGAGTCAAGATTGAAACTACAAGTTGATTCCAATTTCAAACAACCAAAAATGAAACTACAAGTTGTTTTCAACTTCAAACGAGTCTGGAATGAAGCTACAAGTTGTTTCCAACTTCAATCTAGTCAATAATAAAGCTACAAGTTGTTTTCAAGCTCAAACGAGTCAAGAATGAAACTACAAGTTGATTCCAATTTCAAACAACCAAAAATGAAACTACAAGTTGTTTTCAACTTCAAACGAGTCTGGAATGAAGCTACAAGTTGTTTCCAACTTCAATCTAGTCAATAATAAAGCTACAAGTTGATTTCAAGCTCAAACGAGTCAAGAATGAAACTACAAGTTGATTCCAATTTCAAACAACCGGAAATGAAGCTACAAGTTGTTTTCAACTTCAAACGAGTCTGGAATGAAGCTACAAGTTGTTTCCAACCTTAATCTAGTCAATCATAAAGCTACAAGTTGTTTTCAAGCTCAATCGAGTCAAAAATGAAACTACAAGTTAATTCCAATTTAAAACAACCGAAAATGAAGCTACAAGTAATTTTCAGTTTCAAACGAGTCTGGAATGAAGCTACAAGTTGTTTCCAACTTCAATCTAGTCAATAATAAAGCTACAAGTTGTTTTCAAGCTCAAACGAGTCAAGAATGAAACTACAAGTTGATTCCAATTTCAAACAACCAAAAATGAAACTACAAGTTGTTTTCAACTTCAAACGAGTCTGGAATGAAGCTCCAAGTTGTTTCCAACTTCAATCTAGTCAATAATAAAGCTACAAGTTGTTTTCAAGCTCAAACGAGTCAAGAATGAAACTACAAGTTAATTCCAATTTCAAACAACCAAAAATGAAACTACAAGTTGTTTTCAACTTCAAACGAGTCTGGAATGAAGCTACAAGTTGTTTCCAACTTCAATCTAGTCAATAATAAAGCTACAAGTTGATTTCAAGCTCAAACGAGTCAAGAATGAAACTACAAGTTGATTCCAATTTCAAACAACCAAAAATGAAACTACAAGTTGTTTTCAACTTCAAACGTGTCTGGAATGAAGCTACAAGTTGTTTCCAACTTCAATCTAGTCAATAATAAAGCTACAAGTTGATTTCAAGCTCAAACGAGTCAAGAATGAAACTACAAGTTGATTCCAATTTCAAACAACCGAAAATGAAGCTACAAGTAATTTTCAGTTTCAAACGAGTCTGGAAGGAAGCTACAAGTTGTTTCCAACTTCAATCTAGTCAATCATAAAGCTACAAGTTGTTTTCAAGCTCAATCGAGTCAAAAATGAAACTACAAGTTACTTCCAATTTAAAACAACCGAAAATGAAGCTACAAGTAATTTTCAGTTTCAAACGAGTCTGGAATGAAGCTACAAGTTGTTTCCAACTTCAATCTAGTCAATAATAAAGCTACAAGTTGTTTTCAAGCTCAAACGAGTCAAGATTGAAACTACAAGTTGATTCCAATTTCAAACAACCAAAAATGAAACTACAAGTTGTTTTCAACTTCAAACGAGTCTGGAATGAAGCTACAAGTTGTTTCCAACTTCAATCTAGTCAATAATAAAGCTACAAGTTGTTTTCAAGCTCAAACGAGTCAAGAATGAAACTACAAGTTGATTCCAATTTCAAACAACCAAAAATGAAACTACAAGTTGTTTTCAACTTCAAACGAGTCTGGAATGAAGCTACAAGTTGTTTCCAACTTCAATCTAGTCAATAATAAAGCTACAAGTTGATTTCAAGCTCAAACGAGTCAAGAATGAAACTACAAGTTGATTCCAATTTCGAACAACCAAAAATGAAACTACAAGTTGTTTTCAACTTCAAACGAGTCTGGAATGAAGCTCCAAGTTGTTTCCAACTTCAATCTAGTCAATAATAAAGCTACAAGTTGTTTTCAAGCTCAAACGAGTCAAGAATGAAACTACAAGTTGATTCCAATTTCAAACAACCAAAAATGAAACTACAAGTTGTTTTCAACTTCAAACGAGTCTGGAATGAAGCTACAAGTTGTTTCCAACTTCAATCTAGTCAATAATAAAGCTACAAGTTGCTTTCAAGCTCAAACGAGTCAAGAATGAAACTACAAGTTGATTCCAATTTCAAACAACCAAAAATGAAACTACAAGTTGTTTTCAACTTCAAACGTGTCTGGAATGAAGCTACAAGTTGTTTCCAACTTCAATCTAGTCAATAATAAAGTTACAAGTTGATTTCAAGCTCAAACTAGTCAAGAATGAAACTACAAGTTGATTCCAATTTCAAACAACCGAAAATGAAGCTACAAGTAATTTTCAGTTTCAAACGAGTCTGGAATGAAGCTACAAGTTGTTTCCAACTTCAATCTAGTCAATCATAAAGCTACAAGTTGTTTTCAAGCTCAATCGAGTCAAAAATGAAACTACAAGTTACTTCCAATTTAAAACAACCGAAAATGAAGCTACAAGTAATTTTCAGTTTCAAACGAGTCTGGAATGAAGCTACAAGTTGTTTCCAACTTCAATTTAGTCAATAATAAAGCTACAAGTTGTTTTCAAGCTCAAACGAGTCAAGATTGAAACTACAAGTTGATTCCAATTTCAAACAACCAAAAATGAAACTACAAGTTGTTTTCAACTTCAAACGAGTCTGGAATGAAGCTACAAGTTGTTTCCAACTTCAATCTAGTCAATAATAAAGCTACAAGTTGTTTTCAAGCTCAAACGAGTCAAGAATGAAACTACAAGTTGATTCCAATTTCAAACAACCAAAAATGAAACTACAAGTTGTTTTCAACTTCAAACGAGTCTGGAATGAAGCTACAAGTTGTTTCCAACTTCAATCTAGTCAATAATAAAGCTACAAGTTGATTTCAAGCTCAAACGAGTCAAGAATGAAACTACAAGTTGATTCCAATTTCAAACAACCGGAAATGAAGCTACAAGTTGTTTTCAACTTCAAACGAGTCTGGAATGAAGCTACAAGTTGTTTCCAACCTTAATCTAGTCAATCATAAAGCTACAAGTTGTTTTCAAGCTCAATCGAGTCAAAAATGAAACTACAAGTTAATTCCAATTTAAAACAACCGAAAATGAAGCTACAAGTAATTTTCAGTTTCAAACGAGTCTGGAATAAAGCTACAAGTTGTTTCCAACTTCAATCTAGTCAATAATAAAGCTACAAGTTGTTTTCAAGCTCAAACGAGTCAAGAATGAAACTACAAGTTGATTCCAATTTCAAACAACCAAAAATGAAACTACAAGTTGTTTTCAACTTCAAACGAGTCTGGAATGAAGCTCCAAGTTGTTTCCAACTTCAATCTAGTCAATAATAAAGCTACAAGTTGTTTTCAAGCTCAAACGAGTCAAGAATGAAACTACAAGTTGATTCCAATTTCAAACAACCAAAAATGAAACTACAAGTTGTTTTCAACTTCAAACGAGTCTGGAATGAAGCTACAAGTTGTTTCCAACTTCAATCTAGTCAATAATAAAGCTACAAGTTGATTTCAAGCTCAAACGAGTCAAGAATGAAACTACAAGTTGATTCCAATTTCAAACAACCAAAAATGAAACTACAAGTTGTTTTCAACTTCAAACGTGTCTGGAATGAAGCTACAAGTTGTTTCCAACTTCAATCTAGTCAATAATAAAGCTACAAGTTGATTTCAAGCTCAAACGAGTCAAGAATGAAACTACAAGTTGATTCCAATTTCAAACAACCGAAAATGAAGCTACAAGTAATTTTCAGTTTCAAACGAGTCTGGAATGAAGCTACAAGTTGTTTCCAACTTCAATCTAGTCAATCATAAAGCTACAAGTTGTTTTCAAGCTCAATCGAGTCAAAAATGAAACTACAAGTTACTTCCAATTTAAAACAACCGAAAATGAAGCTACAAGTAATTTTCAGTTTCAAACGAGTCTGGAATGAAGCTACAAGTTGTTTCCAACTTCAATTTAGTCAATAATAAAGCTACAAGTTGTTTTCAAGCTCAAACGAGTCAAGATTGAAACTACAAGTTGATTCCAATTTCAAACAACCAAAAATGAAACTACAAGTTGTTTTCAACTTCAAACGAGTCTGGAATGAAGCTACAAGTTGTTTCCAACTTCAATCTAGTCAATAATAAAGCTACAAGTTGTTTTCAAGCTCAAACGAGTCAAGAATGAAACTACAAGTTGATTCCAATTTCAAACAACCAAAAATGAAACTACAAGTTGTTTTCAACTTCAAACGAGTCTGGAATGAAGCTACAAGTTGTTTCCAACTTCAATCTAGTCAATAATAAAGCTACAAGTTGATTTCAAGCTCAAACGAGTCAAGAATGAAACTACAAGTTGATTCCAATTTCAAACAACCGGAAATGAAGCTACAAGTTGTTTTCAACTTCAAACGAGTCTGGAATGAAGCTACAAGTTGTTTCCAACCTTAATCTAGTCAATCATAAAGCTACAAGTTGTTTTCAAGCTCAATCGAGTCAAAAATGAAACCACAAGTTAATTCCAATTTAAAACAACCGAAAATGAAGCTACAAGTAATTTTCAGTTTCAAACGAGTCTGGAATGAAGCTACAAGTTGTTTCCAACTTCAATCTAGTCAATAATAAAGCTACAAGTTGTTTTCAAGCTCAAACGAGTCAAGAATGAAACTACAAGTTGATTCCAATTTCAAACAACCAAAAATGAAACTACAAGTTGTTTTCAACTTCAAACGAGTCTGGAATGAAGCTCCAAGTTGTTTCCAACTTCAATCTAGTCAATAATAAAGCTACAAGTTGTTTTCAAGCTCAAACGAGTCAAGAATGAAACTACAAGTTAATTCCAATTTCAAACAACCAAAAATGAAACTACAAGTTGTTTTCAACTTCAAACGAGTCTGGAATGAAGCTACAAGTTGTTTCCAACTTCAATCTAGTCAATAATAAAGCTACAAGTTGATTTCAAGCTCAAACGAGTCAAGAATGAAACTACAAGTTGATTCCAATTTCAAACAACCAAAAATGAAACTACAAGTTGTTTTCAACTTCAAACGTGTCTGGAATGAAGCTACAAGTTGTTTCCAACTTCAATCTAGTCAATAATAAAGCTACAAGTTGATTTCAAGCTCAAACGAGTCAAGAATGAAACTACAAGTTGATTCCAATTTCAAACAACCGAAAATGAAGCTACAAGTAATTTTCAGTTTCAAACGAGTCTGGAAGGAAGCTACAAGTTGTTTCCAACTTCAATCTAGTCAATCATAAAGCTACAAGTTGTTTTCAAGCTCAATCGAGTCAAAAATGAAACTACAAGTTACTTCCAATTTAAAACAACCGAAAATGAAGCTACAAGTAATTTTCAGTTTCAAACGAGTCTGGAATGAAGCTACAAGTTGTTTCCAACTTCAATTTAGTCAATAATAAAGCTACAAGTTGTTTTCAAGCTCAAACGAGTCAAGATTGAAACTACAAGTTGATTCCAATTTCAAACAACCAAAAATGAAACTACAAGTTGTTTTCAACTTCAAACGAGTCTGGAATGAAGCTACAAGTTGTTTCCAACTTCAATCTAGTCAATAATAAAGCTACAAGTTGTTTTCAAGCTCAAACGAGTCAAGAATGAAACTACAAGTTGATTCCAATTTCAAACAACCAAAAATGAAACTACAAGTTGTTTTCAACTTCAAACGAGTCTGGAATGAAGCTACAAGTTGTTTCCAACTTCAATCTAGTCAATAATAAAGCTACAAGTTGATTTCAAGCTCAAACGAGTCAAGAATGAAACTACAAGTTGATTCCAATTTCAAACAACCGGAAATGAAGCTACAAGTTGTTTTCAACTTCAAACGAGTCTGGAATGAAGCTACAAGTTGTTTCCAACCTTAATCTAGTCAATCATAAAGCTACAAGTTGTTTTCAAGCTCAATCGAGTCAAAAATGAAACTACAAGTTAATTCCAATTTAAAACAACCGAAAATGAAGCTACAAGTAATTTTCAGTTTCAAACGAGTCTGGAATAAAGCTACAAGTTGTTTCCAACTTCAATCTAGTCAATAATAAAGCTACAAGTTGTTTTCAAGCTCAAACGAGTCAAGAATGAAACTACAAGTTGATTCCAATTTCAAACAACCAAAAATGAAACTACAAGTTGTTTTCAACTTCAAACGAGTCTGGAATGAAGCTCCAAGTTGTTTCCAACTTCAATCTAGTCAATAATAAAGCTACAAGTTGTTTTCAAGCTCAAACGAGTCAAGAATGAAACTACAAGTTGATTCCAATTTCAAACAACCAAAAATGAAACTACAAGTTGTTTTCAACTTCAAACGAGTCTGGAATGAAGCTACAAGTTGTTTCCAACTTCAATCTAGTCAATAATAAAGCTACAAGTTGATTTCAAGCTCAAACGAGTCAAGAATGAAACTACAAGTTGATTCCAATTTCAAACAACCAAAAATGAAACTACAAGTTGTTTTCAACTTCAAACGTGTCTGGAATGAAGCTACAAGTTGTTTCCAACTTCAATCTAGTCAATAATAAAGCTACAAGTTGATTTCAAGCTCAAACGAGTCAAGAATGAAACTACAAGTTGATTCCAATTTCAAACAACCGAAAATGAAGCTACAAGTAATTTTCAGTTTCAAACGAGTCTGGAATGAAGCTACAAGTTGTTTCCAACTTCAATCTAGTCAATCATAAAGCTACAAGTTGTTTTCAAGCTCAATCGAGTCAAAAATGAAACTACAAGTTACTTCCAATTTAAAACAACCGAAAATGAAGCTACAAGTAATTTTCAGTTTCAAACGAGTCTGGAATGAAGCTACAAGTTGTTTCCAACTTCAATTTAGTCAATAATAAAGCTACAAGTTGTTTCAAGCTCAAACGAGTCAAGATTGAAACTACAAGTTGATTCCAATTTCAAACAACCAAAAATGAAACTACAAGTTGTTTTCAACTTCAAACGAGTCTGGAATGAAGCTACAAGTTGTTTCCAACTTCAATCTAGTCAATAATAAAGCTACAAGTTGTTTTCAAGCTCAAACGAGTCAAGAATGAAACTACAAGTTGATTCCAATTTCAAACAACCAAAAATGAAACTACAAGTTGTTTTCAACTTCAAACAAGTCTGGAATGAAGCTACAAGTTGTTTCCAACTTCAATCTAGTCAATAATAAAGCTACAAGTTGATTTCAAGCTCAAACGAGTCAAGAATGAAACTACAAGTTGATTCCAATTTCAAACAACCGGAAATGAAGCTACAAGTTGTTTTCAACTTCAAACGAGTCTGGAATGAAGCTACAAGTTGTTTCCAACCTTAATCTAGTCAATCATAAAGCTACAAGTTGTTTTCAAGCTCAATCGAGTCAAAAATGAAACTACAAGTTAATTCCAATTTAAAACAACCGAAAATGAAGCTACAAGTAATTTTCAGTTTCAAACGAGTCTGGAATGAAGCTACAAGTTGTTTCCAACTTCAATCTAGTCAATAATAAAGCTACAAGTTGTTTTCAAGCTCAAACGAGTCAAGAATGAAACTACAAGTTGATTCCAATTTCAAACAACCAAAAATGAAACTACAAGTTGTTTTCAACTTCAAACGAGTCTGGAATGAAGCTCCAAGTTGTTTCCAACTTCAATCTAGTCAATAATAAAGCTACAAGTTGTTTTCAAGCTCAAACGAGTCAAGAATGAAACTACAAGTTAATTCCAATTTCAAACAACCAAAAATGAAACTACAAGTTGTTTTCAACTTCAAACGAGTCTGGAATGAAGCTACAAGTTGTTTCCAACTTCAATCTAGTCAATAATAAAGCTACAAGTTGATTTCAAGCTCAAACGAGTCAAGAATGAAACTACAAGTTGATTCCAATTTCAAACAACCAAAAATGAAACTACAAGTTGTTTTCAACTTCAAACGTGTCTGGAATGAAGCTACAAGTTGTTTCCAACTTCAATCTAGTCAATAATAAAGCTACAAGTTGATTTCAAGCTCAAACGAGTCAAGAATGAAACTACAAGTTGATTCCAATTTCAAACAACCGAAAATGAAGCTACAAGTAATTTTCAGTTTCAAACGAGTCTGGAAGGAAGCTACAAGTTGTTTCCAACTTCAATCTAGTCAATCATAAAGCTACAAGTTGTTTTCAAGCTCAATCGAGTCAAAAATGAAACTACAAGTTACTTCCAATTTAAAAACAACCGAAAATGAAGCTACAAGTAATTTTCAGTTTCAAACGAGTCTGGAATGAAGCTACAAGTTGTTTCCAACTTCAATCTAGTCAATAATAAAGCTACAAGTTGTTTTCAAGCTCAAACGAGTCAAGATTGAAACTACAAGTTGATTCCAATTTCAAACAACCAAAATGAAACTACAAGTTGTTTTCAACTTCAAACGAGTCTGGAATGAAGCTACAAGTTGTTTCCAACTTCAATCTAGTCAATAATAAAGCTACAAGTTGTTTTCAAGCTCAAACGAGTCAAGAATGAAACTACAAGTTGATTCCAATTTCAAACAACCAAAAATGAAACTACAAGTTGTTTTCAACTTCAAACGAGTCTGGAATGAAGCTACAAGTTGTTTCCAACTTCAATCTAGTCAATAATAAAGCTACAAGTTGATTTCAAGCTCAAACGAGTCAAGAATGAAACTACAAGTTGATTCCAATTTCGAACAACCAAAAATGAAACTACAAGTTGTTTTCAACTTCAAACGAGTCTGGAATGAAGCTCCAAGTTGTTTCCAACTTCAATCTAGTCAATAATAAAGCTACAAGTTGTTTTCAAGCTCAAACGAGTCAAGAATGAAACTACAAGTTGATTCCAATTTCAAACAACCAAAAATGAAACTACAAGTTGTTTTCAACTTCAAACGAGTCTGGAATGAAGCTACAAGTTGTTTCCAACTTCAATCTAGTCAATAATAAAGCTACAAGTTGATTTCAAGCTCAAACGAGTCAAGAATGAAACTACAAGTTGATTCCAATTTCAAACAACCAAAAATGAAACTACAAGTTGTTTTCAACTTCAAACGTGTCTGGAATGAAGCTACAAGTTGTTTCCAACTTCAATCTAGTCAATAATAAAGCTACAAGTTGATTTCAAGCTCAAACGAGTCAAGAATGAAACTACAAGTTGATTCCAATTTCAAACAACCGAAAATGAAGCTACAAGTAATTTTCAGTTTCAAACGAGTCTGGAAGGAAGCTACAAGTTGTTTCCAACTTCAATCTAGTCAATCATAAAGCTACAAGTTGTTTTCAAGCTCAATCGAGTCAAAAATGAAACTACAAGTTACTTCCAATTTAAAACAACCGAAAATGAAGCTACAAGTAATTTTCAGTTTCAAACGAGTCTGGAATGAAGCTACAAGTTGTTTCCAACTTCATCTAGTCAATAATAAAGCTACAAGTTGTTTTCAAGCTCAAACGAGTCAAGATGAAACTACAAGTTGATTCCAATTTCAAACAACCAAAATGAAACTACAAGTTGTTTTCAACTTCAAACGAGTCTGGAATGAAGCTACAAGTTGTTTCCACTTCAATCTAGTCAATAATAAAAGCTACAAGTTGTTTTCAAGCTCAAACGAGTCAAGAATGAAACTACAGTTGATTCAATTTCAAACAACCAAAAATGAAACTACAAGTTGTTTTCAACTTCAAACGAGTCTGGAATGAAGCTACAAGTTGTTTCCAACTTCAATCTAGTCAATAATTAAGCTACAAGTTGATTTTCAAGCTCAAACGAGTCAAGAATGAAACTACAAGTTGATTCCATTTCGAACAACCAAAAATGAAACTACAAGTTGTTTTCAACTTCAAACGAGTCTGGAAGGAAGCTCAAGTTGTTTCCAACTTCAATCTAGTCAATAATAAAGCTACAAGTTGTTTTCAAGCTGGTTTTTACCATCTAATATCTATTTCACAAGCGAAACTCTTGTTAAAATCTTTTATACAATTTTGCACCAATATGTTGTCCTTTGCACTCTACATGTCAAATAAACCTGTACACCATGTGATGGTAACCTATTTTATTCCTCCTTTGTAGAAACAAGATGAACTCTGAAATTGGTAAAACCAAGAATAGAACTCTACCAGAGAATATTCCAGCCACTCCTGATGATATAAATGCTCTTTGATCTCTTACAACAACGTGATCCAAACCTACCAACCAATACCAACGGAGCATCAATCAACCAACCACCAAAATCATTTATTATATTCAAAAACTTTTAAGTGTGTACACCCCTGAGTTTAAAGGAACCACAGATCCTATTGAGGCTAGGACCTGGTTGAAAGATTTAAAAAGGACTTTTGAGATTGTGGGAGTTGAGGATGATAAGGAAAACTCTATCTGCAATATATAGTTAAACATGGAAGCTAACTATTGGTGGGATGCTAAAAGGTCTAGAAAGGACTAGTGTCTTGATATGGGAATGCTTTAAGAATTATCATATAGAAACATTCTCCTAAATACAATGAAAATCAGTAACTCAGATTCTTAAAACTCAAACAAGGGAACGTATCTGTGGCTGATTATGAAGCCAAATTTACATAACTTGCGAGCATATACACAATATGCTAATACTAATGAAAAGAGAGCCCGGCGTTTTTCAACCAGTATGAAACCCTGGATCCTAAGCAGAGTAGCATTTTGAACTTAGTAGTTTATGCGACTCTCGTTCAGAAGACTGCTATCGTAGAAAGAGAGTGAACTATACAACCGTGAAAAGAATGGCAAGAAAAAGAGGGCACCACAGCCAAGGAAAGAAGACATGGGACTTAAATATAAATGGACCATTTTTTGGTTG
>NC_030381.2:13316473-13437759 GCF_001625215.2 Daucus carota subsp. sativus
CAGACCTCGTTTGAAGTGAAAACAACTTGTAGCTCACATTCCGGTGTTTGAAATGGAATCAACTTGTGTTTCATTCTTGCCCGTTTGAAGCTTGAAATCAACTTGTAGCTTTTCTATTGGACTAGATTGAAGTTGGAAACACTTGATAGCTTATTCCAGACTCGTTTGAAGTTGAAAAACAACTTTGTAGTTCATTTTTGGTTGTTTGACAATTGGACTCCCACTTGTAGTTTCACTTCTGACTCGTTTGAGCTTGGCAAACAACTTGTAGCTTATTATTGACTAGATTGAAGGTTGGAAACAACTTTAGCTTCATTCCAGACTCGTTTGACTTGCAAAACAACTTGTAGTTTCAAATTTTTTTTTTTTCTTGGTGTTTGAAATTTGGAATCAATTGTGTTTCATCTGACTCGTTTGAGCTTGAAAAAACAACTTGTTCGCTTATTATTGCCTACAATGAAGTTGAAACAACTTGTAGCTTCATTCCAGACTCGTTTGCTAAAAATGAAAATACCTTGTAGCTTCATTTTCCGGTTGTTTTAAATTGAAGTAACTTTGTAGTTTCCATTTTTGAAAAACCTCGATTGAGCTTGAAACCAACTTGTAAGCTTTATGATTGACTAGATTGAAGTTGGAAAAAACTTGTAGCTTCATTCAGAACTCGTTTTGAAAACTGCACATTACTGTAGCTTCATTTTCGGTTGTTTGAAATTGGGGGAATTCAACTTGTGTTCATTCTTGTCCTAGTTTGAGCTTGAAAATCAACTTGTAAATTTATTAGTGATAGCATGAAGTTGACACAACTTGGACGCTCATTCCAGACCCGTTTGAGTTGAACACAAACTTGTCGTTTCATTTTTGGTTGTTTGAAATTGGAATTCACCACTTGTCGTTACATCTTGACTTCGTTTGAGCTTGAAAGAAACTTGTACGCTTTATATTGATAGATTGACGTTGGAAACAACTTGTAGCTTCATTCCAGCCTCGTTTGAAGTTGAACACAACTTGTAGTTTCATTTTTGCGTGTTTTATTTGAAAAATTGGAATCAAACTTGTAGTTTTCATTCTTGACTCGTTTGAGACAGTTAAGGTTAGTAATTGTTCAAGGGAGTATATCAACATGCCCAAGGTTTCACATATATTAGCAAAAGATAGGTGGTTTTAAAAGTAAAAGCGGTTTCAGAAAGAATTAGGTATGTGAAAGGTTTTCAATAAAAAGGTGCTACAAGATATCATGATCAAGGTTTATACAGTGGTTTTATAAGTACAAAGATCATGCATATCAAGTAATGCAAATAATCTCAAAATAATACCATCCATTTCCACTAGTCGTCATCATATGCACCCGTAGTTTGAATACCATTCTATCATTATCCGAGGACACAGTTTTTCTGATCATCACTGGGATATCAATTCAACCATGATTAATAAGATGTCTACCTACATCCCTATCTGCTCAAAAGATCTTACATCCGAATCTGCATCGTTATAATAAGAAAATGCAAGGCTCTCATGCCCGCTATTGTGCAATGTCAATAGTTATAGACTATGAACAAAAATAGAACCCGAGATCCTCGTAAATTATAAATGTTATCTTACAAAAGATCAAATTATACCAAAGAAATCCGAATCATTAGTGTCTGGATATCTCTGTAACTTTACACCAAGATCTTAATGATTTTCGATCCACAAAAGTGGCTCATATATGTCTGAAGTTAGTCGAAGTAGTCTATTGAATATCTATCCAAAGTCTCTCGAATACATAATAACTATTTGATAGATTCCTTTATCATAATTTCCCGGGCCTGAAATCCGGGATCTCTTGAACAATTACAAAATTATATAATTCTTGCATCTCCAAATTCGTCATGAAAACTTAAAACTCAAGGTAATACTTTGCTAGCATCACATACTGTTGTACAAATATAAAGTGTGCCAAGTGTGGCACTGCCTCGCTCCCAACATATGGAGCATAAGAAGAAACTAGAACTGAGTGGTGTTTGAATAAAATCTGGTGTTGAGTTTGATGTGGAAATTGGAACTGAAATTTATATTTAAATTTAAAGGGTTTCCAAGTAGAAAAGAAGAAACCTTGTAATAGAAAAAATCGGTATCTTAATATAACATGAGGTGGGAACAACAGTCCTTTGGGGTAGAAATATCTGGCAGTAACATTCGAGCTCATGGCCTGGCATTTGAATATATATATTGAACGGAACTTGCAAAATATGGGAAAAGAATCTCGCCAATAGATGTGGTGTTCATAAAGATATGGAACTTGAATCAATACCGATAAGGAGTCGGCATTGCAATGGAATCAAAAGTGAATGAAGTAGCCTTTAGAAAAGTCAGCTGAAAGTGTCTAACTCTATCCAACAATCATTGATCACATCTACCCTCTAATATGGGTAATGAAAGAATGAAATATGGGGGTAGATATCTGAGTAGTCAATGATAGTGCCGAAGTTATTTGTGACGAAAATTTATAAGGTAAAATTGATGTTTATCCCCTGGCATAGCAATAAATACTAGGTAACTAGTAGGTTACCTAACCAATAATCTCAAATGGTGGAGGCCCAATGATTTGATAGTCGTGTTCTCTGAATTACTATCAGTAATCCTAATTTCCTTTGATGAGGCACTTCCGATATTACAATCTGAGTATTATGAGTATAGGGTGTAAAAAGAGCGTCCTCGAAGAGAACTAGCTACTATTATCTTCACAGATAATCAAACAATGTCACTTTAAGTTTCTTATCTTAAAGATACTTGTATATACATATATGTATCATAACCATGGGTTTAATGTCCCACTAAAGGTTTCTGGATCTCGTATATACCCTTGCATAAACTCGTAGATGTATAACTATCATATACCCATATCTTATATCTCGTATTATCGTCTCTTACTCTCTCGTTATATTCCTAGGGTTCCCGTGTCCTAAGAATATAACCTCAGCTCTGATACCAAATCTGTAACGCCCCCAGATCTGTATATCCCGGATCTAGGCCGTCACACTATTTTAGCATACCTGTCTTACGTTACATAACTCGCCCCACAAGTCCAGGGTCGATCTTACACTTCCACACAGTCCATCATATCATTACAATGATAAGTTCCAGAGTACAAACTAGTATTACTATTATCACAAACATCCTCATTATGGGAACAAGTCTTCGCACCCTTCGTTTGCCACAGCCTCACGTTTTGCCTTTGACTTTGCTGTTATATGCTTCCGAATTATCCTTCTCATTTGTGCCATTTTCTGTCTATACTGTTTAAAGAAAATAAAGAGTTGCAAGTATGAGCATTTGAATGCTCAGCAAGTTCACAGTTCAAGTGCAAACATCATAGATTATATAGGGGAATTTAAGCAGATATAACAATTCAGCAGATTCAAAATGAGAGCTGCAGATAATCACATATTGAGCTCAAGAAATCAAAGAATAATAATAATAGTACTGGTCTCCATCCTTGATGGTTCCACCATATGGCTCGATCACCGCCACTAAGTAGATACCACCCCGTGTCACCTTCGCAGTCTGATCGCGACTTTCGAATGGCGCCACACAGTTTCCCCCATTTATTTGCTAGCATAAGGGTTATCACTTTCAACCCTTAAAGTTGTCCCACACATAGGGCCAACAGATATTTCCACTCTTCCACGAATGCAAATCATTCGTGTTGACCAGTTTATGAAATTCATCCCCTGAGTACAAATTGGCTCACTTCATATTGAATAAATCTTCCCCTTTCTTACAAGAATGCGAACAAATGCATTCTTACAATTCAGAATTAAATACCTCTCGGATTACGAAGAAACAAGTAATCCGACCACAACATCCCAAGAACAATAAGATGGAACCAAACTTGGTTATCGATTCTCGTATAAATCGATTAATTGTTGTTCGAATAAAAGATTAGAAATCTGAGAGCTTGAACAAGAACAAGTAAATAGAAGAGTAAATCAATAATCAGGCAATTTATCCACTTTAAGGTGTATCGAAAGAATAGTCTGTTATCCAATGAAAATACATCTGAATCATATATATAGAAAGAGCAGATCAACGATAGAGATCTTGATAATTGAATTCAAGAGGTTGGCGAGTAATCATAGATTAAAGAAAATTGATTAAGTTATTCTCGTAATAATAACTCGAGAATATGAAGTAGACTTCTCAAATGCGAGCAAGGTTGGAATCAAATATGAATTTTGTAATGAAACAAAGATTTCAGAGTAGAATAATCATTTCAAAAAGTATGATAGGTTAAAGAATTGAAAGTTAATGGTAATTTTGGTCTCCCAAATTAATGAGTCAACCCGAACAATGGTTGGACTCGGGTAACGAAGAAAGGTTGTTTAATAATAATCTAAATAAATGTCAAATTTTCAAGTTTCCGTCAATCCCGATCTTTTCGAAATATTCAAATATAATAAAGTATTGGGTTTTAATCACAGAATCAATTATCAGGCATAATCACATTTGATAAATCAACAACACACATTTGGCACCACAAGAGAAGGAATTAAGTGAACTTGCCTGATCTCCTCTGAAATACAATTTCTGATTCCGGTTTGATACTCAGCTTGATTTCCGAGTAAATTGCTTCTAATTTACAAAATAAATAACTTAGTATTTTATTCCAAATCAATAGTTTCACACTTTATCAACATCTCTTTTATTTCCAACTCTTATCTCATATTCTTTTCCTTTTAATCATATACTTACTTCTTTAATAATTAACACTCTAACATTCCTCGATTATTATAACAACTTATATTATTCTCTATTTGTTAATCTTTGCTCTTTTAAAAATTATAATAATAATTAATCATCTTAATTATCCATATATCCTTATTCTTCCCATAAATTTCTTCAATCCATAAATACCCTTTTTAATATTAAACCAATCTGAATCCGAATTTCATTTATTATTTATTAAATCACCCAAATTATAAATTTATCTAATATCTCTCAAACCCAAAATTAGGCTTCACCGTTAAATCCGAAAAATTATTTACTTAAACTTTCGTACTTTACACTTTTACTAATTTCATCATTTAATCCCTCAAATTAATTAAATACTATTATTCAATATTCTAGCCAACCAAAAACTGACACATCATCATCCTCTCCAACACACCCACCAACACTTTCTTTCACCTCGAAGTCAACTCTAATGGTGAAACTTTGACCGCTAATATCTCCTTCATTTCTAATCCGTTTTCGATGATTCTAAAGCCCATTCCATCTATTTTTTCGTAAGGAATCCAAATATATAATTTATTTTACAATCCGTCAACAACTTCTTACCCAGCAGACTAATAATCAGAACCATTTATAACCAAATTACCAATATGCCCCTCCTTCATCTCCCTCATCTTTCTTCTCTCCCCTGCCATACACCACCATAGCCGGCCGGAGTTCGACTCCGACGGCTCCCTCTCCTCCTCTCCCCCTCTCTCTCTCTCCACCCTTCTCTCTCGCGCTTCTCTTTCCTGTTCGACCTTCACCATTCCCGACCTCCATGCCGCCATAAACCCGCACAATCAAACCCCCTTCCTCCTCTCTTTCACCTGCTATCTCTGTCCCTCTCCCCCGGTTTCCCTCTTCTCTGCCGCTACCGTGAGCTCCGTCGGTGTTGCCGACATGAGCTCCGGCCGCCCCCTTCTCCTTCCACAAATCCAACCCGTATCCAACACCATAAACCTCACCAATTCAACAATTCTCAAGCACAAAGGCAAAACCCCAAATTGTATATATAAACCCTAATTAAAATTTGGGGGACTAATTCCCACAGCCACGCATATGCATAAATCAGGATATATACATATGAATTCAACATAATTTTAAATTTTATAACATTATATCACATTATATAAATTTGTGATACCCGGCAGAAATTTAAAAGCATGCATCATTCTCTTCTTTGCCATAAATACATGTATGTATATAAATTTAGGGTAATAATTAGATTATTACCTTCTTTAGAAAGGGTAGAAGAAATGCTTTAATCTTCTCCTCTTTAATTTCCTCAAATCTTCTTCTTGCAAATTTCCTTTCATTCTCCTCTTTTCTCTAGTTCCCAAATCTCTAAGTTTTCTCACTTTTTGCTAAGCAAAATCTTTTAAGAAATCTCATATTTTATATTTATAGCACTTCCACTAATTGTAATTACTTGTAATTGTTATTCTAACACTCAATCAATAACTTGATTAGTCCTAACATTACTTAGGCACCAAGTAACATTACTTGGGCGCCAAGTCTCGTTACTTGGGCGCCAAGTTACAATGATTGGGCTCCAAGAAACCTCTTAATCAAATAAATAGCTCGTTAAATGCTAATCTCACGATTCTAATTTAATTATTGCGAATTTTCGAAATTTTAAATAATTGCTAAATAAATATTCTTCGATCTCATCTCGCATCGATAAATATATTAAATCTGACTATTAAGCAATATCATTATTCTCGAGTTATCTATTTATTAATAATCGCATCAAAATAATACTCGCGTTAAACGAAATCTAATAACAACAAATATTATTTGAATATTAGCAAATAACTTCGCATCCTCGAAAATTCTAGTACTAACCAAATCTCAACTAATATTTCATGTTCTTAAAATCTAAAATTGATTATTTATAAAACAATTAAATAATATGATCGCAAAATAAATAAAAGGAATTAAAATACGGACTTGGAATTTTGCGGTCGTTACAGTTTCAAAAATCTTCTATCACAATGCCCCCACCATGGAATTGAAAAATGGAGACTTTGCAAAATTGTTTACGAGGCCTTAGATAGTCAAACAACCGCTTTGTTAAAGTCTATGTGCCAAGGAAAATTCATGGAGAAAGATGAGGACCAAGGGTGGGAATTTTTCGAGGATTTAGCGGAAAAGACGATGTTGTGGGAGTCTACTAGGGAGCCCAAAAAATCGATCGAGTCATCTAGCTCTAGGGGTTTGCACTCGATAGGAAACAATGTGGCAACCGATGCCAAATTAGCTACCCTAACTAGGAGACTTGAAGCTTTAGAAAATAGTAAACCTCCCACACAAATGTCGACGTATCCTAATTACAATTTTCAAAATCCCGCAACTCAACCCTTGCACGAGTTTGAACAAGTTAATGCGATGTTTCAAAATCCTAGGAATGATGCATTTGCACCCACTTATAATCCCGGGTGGCGAAATCACCCAAATTTCTCATGGACCAAAGGTCAAATTTTTCAAAATCAAGGTCCAACTTCTTTTCAAACTCCTCAAACAAATTTTCAAAGGCCCAACCCAAACTCTTGCCCAACCCAAAGTCCGAACTCATTTCCTAACCCAATTCAAACACCTTTGAATCCTCCCAGTTTTAATGATTCGGATAAACGTCTTAATTCTTTGGAAAAGAGTTTGGAAGCCTTAGTGAAATCGCAAACTAATTTGACCCAATCTCAACAAACTTTCATGACAACCCTAACCCACGATAGGCAAATCTTGCATTCTAACGTGCAAGCCGTGTCTAAGTTAGAGGCCCAATTGAGTCAATTAGCTAGCGCGTTGTGTGAGCGAGAAAAGAACAAGTTGCCGAGTCAACCCGAGGTAAATCCTAAGTTTCCTCACAATCAAAGACCTCACGAGAATGTCAATGCGATAATCTCTCTAAGGTCGGGAAATCAAGTGGATAACAAAGTAGGTGAGCACGTGAATGAAAATGAGGAGTCGATTCCTAAACCAAATCCTTCTTTCTCGAGCACTAATCATGATAATAAGCCCAAATGTTCTAGAATCCATGAGTCTATGTAAAGCATAATGTAAAGTAAATGTAATTACGATAACTCAACACAACAAAAGACAGGAAACAATACGTAAGTATAATACAGGAATCTACAGGTTGGAGATTCGATACGAACAGACAAAGACAATCAAGATATCTGAGACAAGCATCCGTCCACTGGAAGAAGTTCATTAACATGTTCAAGCCTCAGTGAAGAATAAAGTTCAATATGTTTCTGCTATCAAGATTGCCTGAAGATCAAGTATCAAAGACCAGAAGATTCCAGTATACTTAATTTGATTATTTATAATCAAATTTATCGAAGCAACATCTAACCCGGAATGACTGATCAAGTATATTATCAAGCAAAGGATTCAAAGAATTATTTCAGTTCGAGTCGTTCGTGAACCAGACCAGTGCACAGGACGTCAGGACGTACGAAAGAATTCAGTGGATTCGATCAACGAATTAAATTGATCAAGTCAATTAAAGCTGCATCTCTAAGGATTAAATTTGAATTTATCTATATATATATGTAAATATATTGTTAATTGGAAATTACTTGAATCCACAATAATTCAAGTAATTCATAAAACAATTAACAATACATATACATATATATCTTAAATTCAAATTACAAATGGGTCAGTTGACTTAGTCAAAACCTGCGATTTGTTTAAGTCTTGTACTTAGAGAAATTCTCTAAGTCACAGTGACTTTCAAAGAAACAGGCGCAAGGTTTGACTTAGTCAAAACCTGCGCTAGTTTCTATCACTTGAAAGATGCTAAGTGAAGAATTCACCTCTGTGGATTTACAGGCGCATCTTTTGACCATGGTCAAGCGCAAGCTTTGACCTGGTCAAAAGCGCAACCTTTGACATATATATTCACTTAGAAATATATTTCTAAGTGTTGTTTGCCCTGTGATGCCCTGTAGTGGCGCCATGTTTGACCAAGAAGAAGGCGCAACATTTGACCTTCTTATAATTCTTCTAAGTCACACACTGTTATACACTACTGGCGCCAACTTTGACCGGGGCGCCAAGTTTGACCACAGTGGAGATAATATGCCTTTGGAGCGCAACTTTCATATACATATAATTGTATATATATGTGTATATGAAAGTGGCGCCATCTACTGTGCTTAGTGAAGTTAGTTTTATTTTTATAAAACGAATTCGTCCAGGACGAACTCGTTAACCATGGTTAGTTGTTGGAAAGTCTATAAATAGGGCTTTGTGTTTTCATTTGAAAACAACTACACACTTTGTAAGTGCACACACTATACACATTCTCGAGAGTTAAATTAGAAGATCATTTTTATCGAGAGTTTGTAATAGAGTGATTGTAGTCTCTGCAGCCGACACTTGTGTTGGAATTTGTAGCACCCGAGGATTATTTCTAATACAAAGAATATTCCCCGACTTGCTGGAGTTATTTATTTACGATCGATTTAACATGGACTAAAACAAGATTATCTGCAATTAAATTAAATCGAAGAAATTGGTACGACGTATTCAACCCCCCCTTCTACGTCTGATTGGACCTAACAATTGGTATCAGAGCTTAGCTGATCGATATACAGATCTGAGATCCGTAACCAATCTGAAAAGCTAGCTGTCCGTACAATCGTAATTTTATCTGATAACAATGTCGACACACAAGTTAGGAATCAAAGTACCTCCATTTGACAAGGATGACTACAACAACTGGAAGATGAAGATGTTGCTGTACATCAGAGTTGCTAATCCCATGTACATTGGGATTCTGGAAAATGGTCCATTTGTGCCTATGAAGATTATTCCTGAATCTGTTGAAAATGGTGTTCGTATTCCACAGAAGTCTGTTCCCAAAGAGAAAAGTGAATACACTGACACTGATAAGGAATATGTTGCACAGGATCATAATCTGCAACTCATAATTGTTGAATCAATGACCAAGACAATGACACATCTGATACTAAGTCTGAAAACTTCAAAACAGATGTGGGACACTATTGAGGCATTGATGGAGGGATCTGAAGAAGTCAGGGAAAACAGATACGATATGCTAATTGCCAGATATGAAGCATTTCAGGCAATACCTGGAGAGAACATTTCTCAAATCTATGAGAGATTCATGTTGTTGTTGAATGAACTCACCCTGCATGGAAAGACTTATCCACAGAAAGAGATAAACAGAAAGTTCTCATTTGTGATGCCACCCCATCTAGTTGTTAAGACAGAGACCATCCGGGAAAGAAGCGACTTCAGGACTATGACTTTGGAAAAGCTGTTTGGAAAACTGAAGACGTTTGAGATGGAACTTGAACAGAGAAAGATTATATATGGTGGTGGATCAACAGAATCCAAGAGTATGGCCTTACAGAAGACCACTGCACTGATTGCTGATCAACCATACTTTGGTTATCAACAATTAGTTGAATATGGTATCAATGATCACACTGTTGCTCAGAGTGATTGTTCATCCATCAAAGCTGACTATCCTTCTACCATTACTGAGATTGTAGAAGCTGAAGTTGATGAAGTTCATGAAGAACCGGAGGATGAGTTCTACACTCAAGAAGAGCTGGAGCAGCTGGAAGATAAGTCAATGGCTTATATGGCTGCAAGGTTTAAGCATATCAAGTTCAGAAAGAACCCCCGGTACAAGAAAGCTTCTGGGAACAAGTTTCAGGGTAAAGGAGGATACTCAGGCTCAGGGTCAAAGACTACTGGCAGTTTTAAACCAAACATGTACGACAAGAGCAAGGTCAGATGCTACAACTGCAATGACTTGGGGCACTTTGCAACAGAGTGCAGGAAACCCAAAGCAGCTCCTGTCAGAAGCAACTCATATGAGAAGAAGAATTCTTATGAGGATCTGAAGAAAGAGAATGAGAAGCTGAAAGCTAAGTTGGAAGCAATGGTGGCCAAGCACAAAGGAAGGGCTTACATTGCTGAGGGAAAAAGTTGGGATGACACAGATTCTGATGATGAACCTGTCCAGAGCAATTATGCATTTGCATTAATGGCTGACACTGTCGAGGAATCTCCATCTCAGGTATCTCCTGAAATTTCTGTTGATGACATGACTACTGCTGATTATAAAAAGACTATAAATGAACTAGGTCAAGAGATGTATAACTTGCACACTAGTTTGTTAGCTTCAGAATCAGATAACAGTAGTCTCTCTCTAAAAATAGCTAAACTTGAAGAAAAAGTAGATGAATTGGCTTTAGAGAAACTCATGTACACTAACCTTAAAGATAGAATTGCTTATCTAGAGAATAAGGAGAAGTGTAGTACAGAAATTGAGGAGTCCCTTAGGTCTCAGGTTGCTGACCTAGAAACTAAGCTTAGGGCTTATCAGAATTCTGCTTTTCTACAGAAAGAGATCTTGGATAGTCAAAGGGTTGATAAGAAGGTTGCTATTGGCCTTGACTATAGTTCTTTGGAAAGTGCTAAAAGAAAGAAGAGAAAAGAGAATGAAGGCATATTTGTTTCAGCAGGAACTGAGATTGCTCCTGAGGGAACAAATATACCTAAAATTCTAAAGAACACCAAGACCCCTATCTTTAGAAAGGCACAAACAGAACCTCTGATAGAAGAAGATCTTGTAATCAAGGAAGAGTTGAAAAATGAGGAAGTTGTTAAGCCTCAAGTAAAACAGGAATCACATGACGTACCTTCTAATTCACAAGTCAGAGATGACTCAGATAAAACTGGATTAGGAAGTACTAGTTCCAACAAGAAGAAGAACAACAGAAATGGCAAGTTAGATCCTAAGAACACCAACTCTAGGAATTCAAATTCTAGAAAGGTTTGTAACAACTGCAATTCTGCTAATCATCTTACTCATGCATGTAAAGTGATTAAAGTAGATAATTCTGTTTCTAGCATGCCAAACACTGTTAACATGAATGCTGTTCATTTGCCATGTGGTAGAGTAGGTTGCATGCAATGTGCCATGAATATGATGTCTGCATGCTTTACCATGTTGAATGCATCTTTTTCTGCACCATCTGCCATGAATATGAATATGCCTGCACCTTCTGTTGCCCCTGTGGCAAAGACTGCTAGTCCTTCTAAGAAGAAGGAAACTCCCAACTCCAAGTCTAAAAGCACTTCTGCTAAGACTAAAAAGGATAAGAGTCTAGTCACCCCTGAACAAGCACATGTTAAACCAGTTTCTGTTGATAATCCTGTTTCTACTAAATCACCTGGACCCAAGAACGTCTGGGTACCAAAGAAAGTTTAATCCATTTGTGAATGCAGGGCACAGGAAAGAAAAGAAAAGTTGTGTGGGTTCTTGATAGTGGGTGTTCAAGACACATGACTGGTGAAAAGTCCCTGCTCACAGATGTGGTGATGAGAACCGGCCCAATTGTAATCTTTGGAGATGACAGCAAAGGTTTTACAACGGGATATGGTAAGCTGAAAGTTGGAAATGTCATAATTGAAGACATCTCTCTGGTGGAAGGACTTAAGCACAACTTACTGAGTATCAGTCAGTTCTGTGACAAAGGATACGACGTAATCTTTCAGAAGGAAGTTTGCTTAATCCAGAACCGGAAGAACAAGGATCTTACACTCCGTGGTGTAAGAAAATCAAGTTTGTTTATAGCCGACATAGACTCAGCAAGTAAGGGGGAGGTCAAGTGTTTCTACACCAAGGCCTCTGCTGATGATAGTTGGTTATGGCATCGGAAGCTCTCACACTTGAACTTTAAGACTATGAACTCTTTAGTCAAAAGGGAACTTGTGAGAGGATTGCCACAGAAAGAATTCTGTCAAGAAGGACTCTGTGATGCATGTGAAAAAGGGAAGTCAAAGAAAGCATCACACAGGAGCAAAGGCATGACTGACATTGGTTCACCCCTTCAACTGATTCATATGGATCTGTTTGGACCTGTCAACATTCCTTCTATATCAAGGAAAAGATATGCTCTTGTGATCGTCGATGACTACTCAAAATACACATGGGTATTATTCTTACATTCAAAGGATGAAGCAGCACTCGTCATCATTGATCATATTAAGAAGATTGAAAAGGAAGCAGATCTGCCAGTAAGGGCAATCAGATCAGATAATGGAACAGAATTTCGTAATGCTGTTCTTAATGACTTCTGTACTGATAAGGGCATCTCTCGTCAGTATTCAGCTCCAAGGACTCCACAACAAAATGGTGTCGTAGAAAGGAAGAACAGAACCTTGATTGAAGCAGCAAGGACTATGATTAGTCAATCAAGACTTCCAATCTATTTCTGGGCTGAAGCTGTAAGCACTGCTTGCTACACTCAAAATCGTACCCTGATTAACAAAGATTTGGATAAGACTCCTTATGAAGTTATGGCCAACAGAAAACCATCACTGAGTTACTTTCATGTGTTTGGTGCAAAATGCTTTGTGTTAAAATAAGAGCATTTGGGAAAGTTTGATGCCAAAGCTGAAGAAGGCATATTTCTGGGTTATTCTTTGGAGTCTAAGGCCTACAGGGTTTATCTGATCAATGACGACAAGCTGATTGAAAGCATCAATGTAAGATTTGATGATACCAAACTCCCAAGTCTCCAAAAGGAAAATGAATCTGATTCTCTGGAATTTGAGAATTTGGAAGACATCTATTTAGGAGAAGAGCAACCTGAAGCTGATGCAAGAGAAACTAATACAAATGAAGAAAATGCTGATCCTGAACCATCTGGAGGAAGTATTGGCAACAATACAAATGATCATCATGGTCACAGTGGTCAAAGTGGAGGATCATCAAATAGGATATACATCAGCTCAGGGGGAGTAAGTCAAAGTGGATCTACTAGTCATCACACTCAACACAACTATGATTTTGGTGAATCATCAAGATTGAATCTGCCAAGACAAAGGGTATGGAGTAGAGACCATCCTGTTGAACAAATCATTGGTGATCCAGACACAGGAGTGCAGACTAGAAGAGCAACTCAGAATGAATGCAACTTTGCTGGTTTCTTGTCTCAGATAGAACCAAAGAAAGTTGAAGAGGCTCTAAGTGATCCAGATTGGGTATCTGCAATGCAGGAAGAACTCAATCAATTCGAAAGGCAGAAAGTTTGGAAGCTGGTGCCAAGACCTAAAGGAAAATCTATAGTTGGCACTAGATGGGTTTTTAGAAACAAACTGGATGAAGATGGTATTGTTACGAGGAATAAGGCAAGACTGGTTGCAAAGGGTTACTCACAAGAAGAAGGAATTGATTATGATGAAACCTACGCTCCAGTTGCTAGGCTTGAAGCAATCAGGATGTTCTTAGCATTTGCTGCACACTCCAACTTCAAAGTATATCAGATGGATGTGAAAAGTGCATTCCTGAATGGTGATCTGGAAGAGGAAGTCTATGTTGAACAACCCCCTGGGTTTGAAGACAAAGAATTTGAAGACTTCGTATACTTTCTCTTCAAAGCTCTCTATGGCCTGAAGCAAGCCCCTCGAACCTGGTATGACACTCTTTCCAAGTTCCTACTTGAAAATGGTTTCACCAGAGGTATCATCGATAAAACTCTTTTCCATAAAAAGCATAAGGATGATATAATTCTTGTACAAGTATATGTCGATGACATTATATTTGGTTCTACTAATGATCTTTTGTGCGAGAGATTTGCTAAGTTAATGCAGAGCAAGTATGAGATGAGCATGATGGGAGAATTGTCCTTCTTCCTAGGACTTCAAGTCATTCAGAAGCCTGACGGTATTTTTATCTGCCAATCTAAATACATCAAGGATCTTCTGAAGAAATATGGAATGGAAGAAGCATCTCCTGCCAAAACCCCTATGCCAACTGCTGTCAAACTTGATCAGGACAAATCTGGTAAGTCAGTTGACATCACGAAGTATCGAGGTATGATTGGCTCTCTCTTATACTTAACTGCTAGTAGACCAGATATCATGTTCGCAACTTGTTTATGTGCTAGATTCCAGGCTGATCCTAAAGAGTCACATCTTATAGCTGTTAAGCGTATTTTTAGGTATCTTAAGGGAACCCCCAATCTAGGGATTTGGTACCCTAAAGATACAGGTTTTAATCTGATTGGCTATACAGATTCTGACTTTGCAGGATGTAAGATTGATAGGAAAAGTACTTCAGGAAGCTGTCAGTTTCTTGGACGAAGGTTGGTGTCATGGTATAGCAAGAAGCAACACTCCGTGTCTACGTCTACAGCGGAAGCTGAATACATAGCTGCTGGAAGTTGCTGTGCTCAAATCTTGTGGATGAGGAATCAACTACAAGATTATGGACTCATGTTGGATAAAATTCCAATTCTGTGTGATAACACGAGTGCCATTGCCATTGCCAACAATCCTGTTCAACACTCCAGGACAAAGCATATTGATATCAGGTATCATTTCCTTCGCGAGCATGTCATGAATGGAACAGTAGAGTTACACTTCGTACCTACTGATCAACAAATTGCAGACATCTTCACTAAACCACTAGACGAATCCACTTTCTCTAGACTGGTTGGTGAACTTGGGATGTTAAATATGTCTAATTAATTAGACAAGAAATAACTGCAATTTGTTCGTAAGTTCACAAGTTTTAAAATGTCCATATTTTCAGGACTTGTGAATTTACAAAGTGCATCCAGTATTTTACATAATTATCTGATAATTAGTTTTAATTATTTGCCATGATTTATATGACTTGCATGATTTTATGTGATTATGTGATTAATTGCTAAGTGGTAGATATTTAGAATTAATTTTCTTGAATTATTTAAGTGCTTATATTCAATTAATGAATATTAGTGTTTATTTAATTCATATTTTAATTATATTTGATTAATGGATTTGGAGCAATTCAAATTATTTTACGTTGACCATTAATTGAATTATAATTAAAATACTTGCAGCATAATTAACTAAATAGTGGTTGACTAATTTTAATTTAGTTCAACTTTATTTAGTTTAATTGTGATTAATTCAAGTTATTTATTAAATTATTTTGTTTCGATCAAAATAATTCAATAAACAAACTTGATTTGTGTGTTTGTACTGAACCCAGGCGCAAGGTTTGACCAAGTCAAAACTTGCGCCCAGGATCAGTCAGTGGCTTGGGTGGTATGTTATGACTTAGAAATTAAACCAAGTACTCTTCTACACTGTATGTTGAAGCGCAAACTTTGACCGAGTCAAAGTTTGCGCCTCTAGCGTATATACCTGTAGGCTTAGTATCTCTGTTGTTTCTAAGTACAAACTTGCGCCTCTATACAGTCACATGTATAGAGGGCAGTTTAGTCATTTCCTTAGTTGCGCTCTATACACTTACTGTGTATAGCATAGAGGGCAAGTTGGTCATTTACCAACTTGCGCCTCATCCCCTCTGTGCACCTATATATGCACACACTTAGACTCTTTTCTTTCATCTCCGTTATACACATATACATACACTCGCACAACCTCTCAACTGCCATTCAAATACACGATCTCGAGTTCTTTAATCGAACCAAAACACCATCAAACCTTGTCCATTTGTTGATTTGAAACCAGTTTTGTGATCCCACTGACTAAAGCTTTGATTTGAACCGAGCATCTTTACGATTCATCGACGTTTCTCGCAAGGGTTTTTCGAAACCTTTAAGCTTCTTGGACTGATTTGAACTAGTTTTAGGTGTCCATAATTTGCATAACCGTAACCATAATTCTTAGAATTTCGAGTAGAACATCATACTTGAATTTCATCGAATTCTAAAATTCTTCGAATTAGGGTTTTTCGGAGCGTTATTATTTGATTATTTTCGTAACATAAAGTGAATATTTGTTCGTGTTTTTTTCGTGAAACGAAATTTAGAATCATTTTTAATCTTAATTAAAAATGGCTGCAAATTTTGATATTCCGAAAACAAATTTCACAATTGTTGAGAATAATAATTTAATTACGCAAGCGAATTATCGTCGTTGGGTAAGATATATGTCAGAATATTCATTCGCTAGATTTGCTATGACAGAGTCAGTATACCTTAACAAATCTCTTCTGCGAGATTTTCTGTCTTCTGTTTCTGTTGTGAATGAAGGACAGGTATTTGGACTCAAGTATGTTATTCAGGGACGATCACTGATGATTACTGAACAAACCCTGAATACTGCACTCCAATTGCCAACTGACAACTTTGAGGATGTTCCAGACAAGGCTGAACGAACAAATTTCTTCTTTGCTATCCATTGCCAGAGGGAGAATGGTGATCTTCCAAGCAAAATGTACGTCAAGCATCTACCTCGAGAATGGAATTTCTTCTTTAATTCCATTTCTCATGTATTTGCACCAAAGACTGGAGGGTTCCATGGCATCACAACCTTCAACCAGGAGATTGGAATTGCAATAGCTCAGAATACAAGGATAAATCTGGGACACATGATCATGGGAGCGTTTCAGGACTCCCTAAGGAAAAACAGAAACATACTCCTCTATCCTAGGTTCTTCCAGATTGTGCTGAATCAACTACTGACTCCTGCTGAAAGAGCTGTCTATCCCAATATAGACAATGTTATATGCTCTTTCATGACTACCAGGGTCATCTCTATGCTGGAAAACCATCAGAACTACACCAACAATGAAGATGTGGTTCTTCCAGAGGCAATGCAAGAATTCCTGAATAATCCAAATGTGCCTCCACCCCACATTCAAAATGTTGCTGATCCAGTGGTTCAGGAAGAGGAGGCCCCTGCAACTCAAAGTACTGAAGTCCCTGAGTCATCTCATCAAGCTGATATCCCTGAGACTCAAACTTCACAAATGGAAGAAGAGGTGATAGTGGAAGATGCACAGACATCCTCAGATGACAATGCTCAATCTGAAGGAGAGGATTCACTACAAGACAATTCCACTGATTCTGAAGATGAAGTGGATACTCCTGTTCAAATCTATGTAGCTGCACCTTCTAATGATGTAATGGTGGATGTTGATGAACTTTTCTCTAACACTTACAATCCACTGCTACAGTCAGGTATTCCTTCTGACTCTGACAACTTGTCCTTTGATGCACCTGATTGGGTTCAGAATCTTTTGGATTCCAATCAGCTTTCACCACCTCTCACAAGTGCCAATGAATTTGAAATCCCCCAAGTTCATAACCAAGGCACCACTTCACAAACTATTGAAGCAGAAACTACTCTACCCCTCAGCCAACCAAGTCTTATTTCTGAGAGAGAGGGAGAAAGTGCCTTAAGTGCACCATATAAGGAGATTGTTTCTGAAACTGCAGCTCTGTCTCCTAGTCACGAAAGGAGAATAGAACCTGAGACAACTGCAGATATGTCTATTTCTTCACCACCTCAGCCAAATACTATTCCAATGCACAGTGAGGTTGCACACACAGTTGAAGAATTGACGGTTGCGAACACTTTGTCGTCCATGTCAGGGATAGACACTGTTGTTTCTGATCCTTTTCAGGGTCAAGTGCCTTCACAGGCTTCTGGGGGAAACTTGGATGAAATGCCACTTTCTACATCCTTGTCTACCCCCCTGGGAGGAACATTCCCAGATCCTTCAAAGGACTCTTCACCTCTCGAAGGTGCACGGCAATCTGTTTCTGAGCCCTTCGTATCAGGAAGTGTGCCAGTTATAGAGGACTTGTCACAAAGTCATTCGCCGTCAAAGGCAGTTGTGGGAAACCAGGGTGCTTCGCCAATTCAAGGATCACATCCTTCGAGCCCTGTGTCTACCCACCCTGAGATTCCAACTCAGGATCCAACTAAGGACTCACTACCTTCGAGTAGTTGGCAACTTGTTTCTTATGACTCAGATTCATCTGACGAGGAAACTGAGGACGAAGGCTCACGAACCTTCATTGCACCTTCTGTGACCTCTCTAGAAGAGGCTAAGAAGATTTCTTCTGCAGGTACATCTCAGGATGCTGGAAAGTCTTTGAGTGAGAGGGAAACACCAACAGAACTTGCTATACAGAAACCCTCTAACCCACTGAGTGTTCTAGCTTTGAGTGAAAAGAGAGAAACACCTACAGAACGAACAAGTGAGAACCCTACAGCCCAACCTACAATTGAATCTGCTATTCCAACTGTATCTGTGACAGAATTTGAAGCTCTAAAGTTCAAAGTTCAACATCTAGAAGCTGAGAATCTTGTTCTACGGGAGGAGTTAGTAGAAATCAAATCAACAATGGAACAAAGGTTAGCTGCCCTGGAGGCTAAGTTGCTGGCATCTCAACCTTCCAGAGAGGATTACTCAACTGAGGGGGAGAGAGCAGCAGAAAAAGCAAAGGGAAAGAGGGTGATATCAGGGGTGTCTGAAGAACTAATTGATTCTGCTCTTAGGCATCAATTTAGTTACAGTCATCATGATGAATACATCCCTGAGTTTGTGGATGACAGGGTGATTAGGATGGTTGGTGCTGAGAATGAAGATCTTGAAGAAGGAGAAATCCCAGATGCTGAAGTCTTTGCTGATGAACTTGCATATCACAATGACATCTTTCCTGCTGAAGAGTTTGAAATTGCAAATCCACAAGACATTGCTGATGTTGCTAGGGATTATGCTGAACAAAGGAGAGCAAGGGAGAAGTTAGAAAACCAAAGACGGATTCGAAGGGAAAGGAGACTTGCCAACTTACATAAAGATGGAGCTGAATGGGATGCTGCTAGATCTGTGTTTGACTTTCCAGAGGTCACTCAAGATAATGATGATGACGAAGTAAAAGATATCTTTGACTCCTTCAGGAACAACTACAAAGATTTACATGATTATCACGAGGTGTTGAATGATATCCTTTCTACTGTGTCTGTTGCTGTTCTTCCCAGAAGAGGATGGATGGTTAACATATCATTTGAGCTACAAAGAGAAGGCCATGGACTCAAGCATGTGTCAAGTCAGTTTCTCAGAGATCTTTCTTTAACTGAGCTGTTTGTGGTAAGAAACAAGATCATCTCTACCGGCAGAAAGCATAATGAAGTATTCAGAGATATGGTGGAAGAATGGATCACTGATATTGGAGTTGAAATTCATGACAAGCCCTCAGTTATTAAGTACTTCAAGGATGGTATGATTCAGAGTATTGGACTCACTGATGAAGCACTATCAACATACAATCCTCGTATACTGAAATATCTGGAAGCTCAAGTCAGGGAGAAGTGCTCAAGGACTAGCAAGGGAAGACTAACTGCTGAACTGCTATATGCCTATCGTCTGAACTTTGCTGCTCTGAGAGACTTAGACTTATCAGCCATCAATCGTCAACCACCATATCCACTGCCTCCACTCAACCCTGAGATTCCTGAAAATTCAAATGCACCTGTTGTTACTTACAATCCTACATCTGTAATATTCAAGAAGAAGAAAGACTCTGAAGTCACTGCTATACCACTCACAGAGATTGGAAAACTCAATTCCAAAAGAATCACTCGTGCAGTTGCAGCTGTTAAGTGGTCAGTGGTAAAAGAAGACAAGAGTGTGCTCAAAGATTTGGTTGATCTTCTGGAGATAAGAAAAGCTGTAGAAACTGTCCACAACACTTCTAGAGTTCGTGCTCATCCATCAAGGATCATTATGAAAATTGAAGGAATGGAGATGAATGTCACTTTTAAGAAGTTGAAGAAGATGGTTCACCTGCAAACTTTAGAGAAGATGAAGAAAAATCTAGAGCAACCTCCACCTGAGAATACACTGGAGCAAGTGGCACTGAGTACCATCACTGCTAGGATTGAAGAAATTGAGAACAAGCTTACTCAGAAGAGAGTAGAGGAAGCTGCAAAGAGGAAAGCTGAGCAGAAGCTACTGAATGCAAGAGCCAAGAAACCAAGGACAGATTAGTTCAGGCTAGAGGAACAAATGGCTGCTTGTATTTACTTTTGAATTCTGGAAATTGTAAGATATAATCCAGACTGTACTTAGTATTCTTTCCTGTTTAAATTAGTATGCTTTTTCATTGTGTCAGTTGAGTTATCCTCTTAAAGGATTTGCTTGTCGAACTCTAACAATCAAATAGGGGGAGATTGTAAAGCATAATGTAAAGTAAATGTAATTACGATAACTCAACACAACAAAAGACAGGAAACAATACGTAAGTATAATACAGGAATCTACAGGTTGGAGATTCGATACGAACAGACAAAGACAATCAAGATATCTGAGACAAGCATCCGTCCACTGGAAGAAGTTCATTAACATGTTCAAGCCTCAGTGAAGAATAAAGTTCAATATGTTTCTGCTATCAAGATTGCCTGAAGATCAAGTATCAAAGACCAGAAGATTCCAGTATACTTAATTTGATTATTTATAATCAAATTTATCGAAGCAACATCTAACCCGGAATGACTGATCAAGTATATTATCAAGCAAAGGATTCAAAGAATTATTTCAGTTCGAGTCGTTCGTGAACCAGACCAGTGCACAGGACGTCAGGACGTACGAAAGAATTCAGTGGATTCGATCAACGAATTAAATTGATCAAGTCAATTAAAGCTGCATCTCTAAGGATTAAATTTGAATTTATCTATATATATATGTAAATATATTGTTAATTGGAAATTACTTGAATCCACAATAATTCAAGTAATTCATAAAACAATTAACAATACATATACATATATATCTTAAATTCAAATTACAAATGGGTCAGTTGACTTAGTCAAAACCTGCGATTTGTTTAAGTCTTGTACTTAGAGAAATTCTCTAAGTCACAGTGACTTTCAAAGAAACAGGCGCAAGGTTTGACTTAGTCAAAACCTGCGCTAGTTTCTATCACTTGAAAGATGCTAAGTGAAGAATTCACCTCTGTGGATTTACAGGCGCATCTTTTGACCATGGTCAAGCGCAAGCTTTGACCTGGTCAAAAGCGCAACCTTTGACATATATATTCACTTAGAAATATATTTCTAAGTGTTGTTTGCCCTGTGATGCCCTGTAGTGGCGCCATGTTTGACCAAGAAGAAGGCGCAACATTTGACCTTCTTATAATTCTTCTAAGTCACACACTGTTATACACTACTGGCGCCAACTTTGACCGGGGCGCCAAGTTTGACCACAGTGGAGATAATATGCCTTTGGAGCGCAACTTTCATATACATATAATTGTATATATATGTGTATATGAAAGTGGCGCCATCTACTGTGCTTAGTGAAGTTAGTTTTATTTTTATAAAACGAATTCGTCCAGGACGAACTCGTTAACCATGGTTAGTTGTTGGAAAGTCTATAAATAGGGCTTTGTGTTTTCATTTGAAAACAACTACACACTTTGTAAGTGCACACACTATACACATTCTCGAGAGTTAAATTAGAAGATCATTTTTATCGAGAGTTTGTAATAGAGTGATTGTAGTCTCTGCAGCCGACACTTGTGTTGGAATTTGTAGCACCCGAGGATTATTTCTAATACAAAGAATATTCCCCGACTTGCTGGAGTTATTTATTTACGATCGATTTAACATGGACTAAAACAAGATTATCCGCAATTAAATTAAATCGAAGAAATTGGTACGACGTATTCAACCCCCCCCTTCTACGTCTGATTGGACCTAACAATTGGTATCAGAGCTTAGCTGATCGATATACAGATCTGAGATCCGTAACCAATCTGAAAAGCTAGCTGTCCGTACAATCGTAATTTTATCTGATAACAATGTCGACACACAAGTTAGGAATCAAAGTACCTCCATTTGACAAGGATGACTACAACAACTGGAAGATGAAGATGTTGCTGTACATCAGAGTTGCTAATCCCATGTACATTGGGATTCTGGAAAATGGTCCATTTGTGCCTATGAAGATTATTCCTGAATCTGTTGAAAATGGTGTTCGTATTCCACAGAAGTCTGTTCCCAAAGAGAAAAGTGAATACACTGACACTGATAAGGAATATGTTGCACAGGATCATAATCTGCAACTCATAATTGTTGAATCAATGACCAAGACAATGACACATCTGATACTAAGTCTGAAAACTTCAAAACAGATGTGGGACACTATTGAGGCATTGATGGAGGGATCTGAAGATGTCAGGGAAAACAGATACGATATGCTAATTGCCAGATATGAAGCATTTCAGGCAATACCTGGAGAGAACATTTCTCAAATCTATGAGAGATTCATGTTGTTGTTGAATGAACTCACCCTGCATGGAAAGACTTATCCACAGAAAGAGATAAACAGAAAGTTCTCATTTGTGATGCCACCCCATCTAGTTGTTAAGACAGAGACCATCCGGGAAAGAAGCGACTTCAGGACTATGACTTTGGAAAAGCTGTTTGGAAAACTGAAGACGTTTGAGATGGAACTTGAACAGAGAAAGATTATATATGGTGGTGGATCAACAGAATCCAAGAGTATGGCCTTACAGAAGACCACTGCACTGATTGCTGATCAACCATACTTTGGTTATCAACAATTAGTTGAATATGGTATCAATGATCACACTGTTGCTCAGAGTGATTGTTCATCCATCAAAGCTGACTATCCTTCTACCATTACTGAGATTGTAGAAGCTGAAGTTGATGAAGTTTCTGAAGAACCGGAGGATGAGTTCTACACTCAAGAAGAGCTGGAGCAGCTGGAAGATAAGTCAATGGCTTATATGGCTGCAAGGTTTAAGCATATCAAGTTCAGAAAGAACCCCCGGTACAAGAAAGCTTCTGGGAACAAGTTTCAGGGTAAAGGAGGATACTCAGGCTCAGGGTCAAAGACTACTGGCAGTTTTAAACCAAACATGTACGACAAGAGCAAGGTCAGATGCTACAACTGCAATGACTTGGGGCACTTTGCAACAGAGTGCAGGAAACCCAAAGCAGCTCCTGTCAGAAGCAACTCATATGAGAAGAAGAATTCTTATGAGGATCTGAAGAAAGAGAATGAGAAGCTGAAAGCTAAGTTGGAAGCAATGGTGGCCAAGCACAAAGGAAGGGCTTACATTGCTGAGGGAAAAAGTTGGGATGACACAGATTCTGATGATGAACCTGTCCAGAGCAATTATGCATTTGCATTAATGGCTGACACTGTCGAGGAATCTCCATCTCAGGTATCTCCTGAAATTTCTGTTGATGACATGACTACTGCTGATTATAAAAAGACTATAAATGAACTAGGTCAAGAGATGTATAACTTGCACACTAGTTTGTTAGCTTCAGAATCAGATAACAGTAGTCTCTCTCTAAAAATAGCTAAACTTGAAGAAAAAGTAGATGAATTGGCTTTAGAGAAACTCATGTACACTAACCTTAAAGATAGAATTGCTTATCTAGAGAATAAGGAGAAGTGTAGTACAGAAATTGAGGAGTCCCTTAGGTCTCAGGTTGCTGACCTAGAAACTAAGCTTAGGGCTTATCAGAATTCTGCTTTTCTACAGAAAGAGATCTTGGATAGTCAAAGGGTTGATAAGAAGGTTGCTATTGGCCTTGACTATAGTTCTTTGGAAAGTGCTAAAAGAAAGAAGAGAAAAGAGAATGAAGGCATATTTGTTTCAGCAGGAACTGAGATTGCTCCTGAGGGAACAAATATACCTAAAATTCTAAAGAACACCAAGACCCCTATCTTTAGAAAGGCACAAACAGAACCTCTGATAGAAGAAGATCTTGTAATCAAGGAAGAGTTGAAAAATGAGGAAGTTGTTAAGCCTCAAGTAAAACAGGAATCACATGACGTACCTTCTAATTCACAAGTCAGAGATGACTCAGATAAAACTGGATTAGGAAGTACTAGTTCCAACAAGAAGAAGAACAACAGAAATGGCAAGTTAGATCCTAAGAACACCAACTCTAGGAATTCAAATTCTAGAAAGGTTTGTAACAACTGCAATTCTGCTAATCATCTTACTCATGCATGTAAAGTGATTAAAGTAGATAATTCTGTTTCTAGCATGCCAAACACTGTTAACATGAATGCTGTTCATTTGCCATGTGGTAGAGTAGGTTGCATGCAATGTGCCATGAATATGATGTCTGCATGCTTTACCATGTTGAATGCATCTTTTTCTGCACCATCTGCCATGAATATGAATATGCCTGCACCTTCTGTTGCCCCTGTGGCAAAGACTGCTAGTCCTTCTAAGAAGAAGGAAACTCCCAACTCCAAGTCTAAAAGCACTTCTGCTAAGACTAAAAAGGATAAGAGTCTAGTCACCCCTGAACAAGCACATGTTAAACCAGTTTCTGTTGATAATCCTGTTTCTACTAAATCACCTGGACCCAAGAACGTCTGGGTACCAAAGAAAGTTTAATCCATTTGTGAATGCAGGGCACAGGAAAGAAAAGAAAAGTTGTGTGGGTTCTTGATAGTGGGTGTTCAAGACACATGACTGGTGAAAAGTCCCTGCTCACAGATGTGGTGATGAGAACCGGCCCAATTGTAATCTTTGGAGATGACAGCAAAGGTTTTACAACGGGATATGGTAAGCTGAAAGTTGGAAATGTCATAATTGAAGACATCTCTCTGGTGGAAGGACTTAAGCACAACTTACTGAGTATCAGTCAGTTCTGTGACAAAGGATACGACGTAATCTTTCAGAAGGAAGTTTGCTTAATCCAGAACCGGAAGAACAAGGATCTTACACTCCGTGGTGTAAGAAAATCAAGTTTGTTTATAGCCGACATAGACTCAGCAAGTAAGGGGGAGGTCAAGTGTTTCTACACCAAGGCCTCTGTTGATGATAGTTGGTTATGGCATCGGAAGCTCTCACACTTGAACTTTAAGACTATGAACTCTTTAGTCAAAAGGGAACTTGTGAGAGGATTGCCACAGAAAGAATTCTGTCAAGAAGGACTCTGTGATGCATGTGAAAAAGGGAAGTCAAAGAAAGCATCACACAGGAGCAAAGGCATGACTGACATTGGTTCACCCCTTCAACTGATTCATATGGATCTGTTTGGACCTGTCAACATTCCTTCTATATCAAGGAAAAGATATGCTCTTGTGATCGTCGATGACTACTCAAAATACACATGGGTATTATTCTTACATTCAAAGGATGAAGCAGCACTCGTCATCATTGATCATATTAAGAAGATTGAAAAGGAAGCAGATCTGCCAGTAAGGGCAATCAGATCAGATAATGGAACAGAATTTCGTAATGCTGTTCTTAATGTACTGATAAGGGCATCTCTCGTCAGTATTCAGCTCCAAGGACTCCACAACAAAATGGTGTCGTAGAAAGGAAGAACAGAACCTTGATTGAAGCAGCAAGGACTATGATTAGTCAATCAAGACTTCCAATCTATTTCTGGGCTGAAGCTGTAAGCACTGCTTGCTACACTCAAAATCGTACCCTGATTAACAAAGATTTGGATAAGACTCCTTATGAAGTTATGGCCAACAGAAAACCATCACTGAGTTACTTTCATGTGTTTGGTGCAAAATGCTTTGTGTTAAAATAAGAGCATTTGGGAAAGTTTGATGCCAAAGCTGAAGAAGGCATATTTCTGGGTTATTCTTTGGAGTCTAAGGCCTACAGGGTTTATCTGATCAATGACGACAAGCTGATTGAAAGCATCAATGTAAGATTTGATGATACCAAACTCCCAAGTCTCCAAAAGGAAAATGAATCTGATTCTCTGGAATTTGAGAATTTGGAAGACATCTATTTAGGAGAAGAGCAACCTGAAGCTGATGCAAGAGAAACTAATACAAATGAAGAAAATGCTGATCCTGAACCATCTGGAGGAAGTATTGGCAACAATACAAATGATCATCATGGTCACAGTGGTCAAAGTGGAGGATCATCAAATAGGATATACATCAGCTCAGGGGGAGTAAGTCAAAGTGGATCTACTAGTCATCACACTCAACACAACTATGATTTTGGTGAATCATCAAGATTGAATCTGCCAAGACAAAGGGTATGGAGTAGAGACCATCCTGTTGAACAAATCATTGGTGATCCAGACACAGGAGTGCAGACTAGAAGAGCAACTCAGAATGAATGCAACTTTGCTGGTTTCTTGTCTCAGATAGAACCAAAGAAAGTTGAAGAGGCTCTAAGTGATCCAGATTGGGTATCTGCAATGCAGGAAGAACTCAATCAATTCGAAAGGCAGAAAGTTTGGAAGCTGGTGCCAAGACCTAAAGGAAAATCTATAGTTGGCACTAGATGGGTTTTTAGAAACAAACTGGATGAAGATGGTATTGTTACGAGGAATAAGGCAAGACTGGTTGCAAAGGGTTACTCACAAGAAGAAGGAATTGATTATGATGAAACCTACGCTCCAGTTGCTAGGCTTGAAGCAATCAGGATGTTCTTAGCATTTGCTGCACACTCCAACTTCAAAGTATATCAGATGGATGTGAAAAGTGCATTCCTGAATGGTGATCTGGAAGAGGAAGTCTATGTTGAACAACCCCCTGGGTTTGAAGACAAAGAATTTGAAGACTTCGTATACTTTCTCTTCAAAGCTCTCTATGGCCTGAAGCAAGCCCCTCGAACCTGGTATGACACTCTTTCCAAGTTCCTACTTGAAAATGGTTTCACCAGAGGTATCATCGATAAAACTCTTTTCCATAAAAAGCATAAGGATGATATAATTCTTGTACAAGTATATGTCGATGACATTATATTTGGTTCTACTAATGATCTTTTGTGCGAGAGATTTGCTAAGTTAATGCAGAGCAAGTATGAGATGAGCATGATGGGAGAATTGTCCTTCTTCCTAGGACTTCAAGTCATTCAGAAGCCTGACGGTATTTTTATCTGCCAATCTAAATACATCAAGGATCTTCTGAAGAAATATGGAATGGAAGAAGCATCTCCTGCCAAAACCCCTATGCCAACTGCTGTCAAACTTGATCAGGACAAATCTGGTAAGTCAGTTGACATCACGAAGTATCGAGGTATGATTGGCTCTCTCTTATACTTAACTGCTAGTAGACCAGATATCATGTTCGCAACTTGTTTATGTGCTAGATTCCAGGCTGATCCTAAAGAGTCACATCTTATAGCTGTTAAGCGTATTTTTAGGTATCTTAAGGGAACCCCCAATCTAGGGATTTGGTACCCTAAAGATACAGGTTTTAATCTGATTGGCTATACAGATTCTGACTTTGCAGGATGTAAGATTGATAGGAAAAGTACTTCAGGAAGCTGTCAGTTTCTTGGACGAAGGTTGGTGTCATGGTATAGCAAGAAGCAACACTCCGTGTCTACGTCTACAGCGGAAGCTGAATACATAGCTGCTGGAAGTTGCTGTGCTCAAATCTTGTGGATGAGGAATCAACTACAAGATTATGGACTCATGTTGGATAAAATTCCAATTCTGTGTGATAACACGAGTGCCATTGCCATTGCCAACAATCCTGTTCAACACTCCAGGACAAAGCATATTGATATCAGGTATCATTTCCTTCGCGAGCATGTCATGAATGGAACAGTAGAGTTACACTTCGTACCTACTGATCAACAAATTGCAGACATCTTCACTAAACCACTAGACGAATCCACTTTCTCTAGACTGGTTGGTGAACTTGGGATGTTAAATATGTCTAATTAATTAGACAAGAAATAACTGCAATTTGTTCGTAAGTTCACAAGTTTTAAAATGTCCATATTTTCAGGACTTGTGAATTTACAAAGTGCATCCAGTATTTTACATAATTATCTGATAATTAGTTTTAATTATTTGCCATGATTTATATGACTTGCATGATTTTATGTGATTATGTGATTAATTGCTAAGTGGTAGATATTTAGAATTAATTTTCTTGAATTATTTAAGTGCTTATATTCAATTAATGAATATTAGTGTTTATTTAATTCATATTTTAATTATATTTGATTAATGGATTTGGAGCAATTCAAATTATTTTACGTTGACCATTAATTGAATTATAATTAAAATACTTGCAGCATAATTAACTAAATAGTGGTTGACTAATTTTAATTTAGTTCAACTTTATTTAGTTTAATTGTGATTAATTCAAGTTATTTATTAAATTATTTTGTTTCGATCAAAATAATTCAATAAACAAACTTGATTTGTGTGTTTGTACTGAACCCAGGCGCAAGGTTTGACCAAGTCAAAACTTGCGCCCAGGATCAGTCAGTGGCTTGGGTGGTATGTTATGACTTAGAAATTAAACCAAGTACTCTTCTACACTGTATGTTGAAGCGCAAACTTTGACCGAGTCAAAGTTTGCGCCTCTAGCGTATATACCTGTAGGCTTAGTATCTCTGTTGTTTCTAAGTACAAACTTGCGCCTCTATACAGTCACATGTATAGAGGGCAGTTTAGTCATTTCCTTAGTTGCGCTCTATACACTTACTGTGTATAGCATAGAGGGCAAGTTGGTCATTTACCAACTTGCGCCTCATCCCCTCTGTGCACCTATATATGCACACACTTAGACTCTTTTCTTTCATCTCCGTTATACACATATACATACACTCGCACAACCTCTCAACTGCCATTCAAATACACGATCTCGAGTTCTTTAATCGAACCAAAACACCATCAAACCTTGTCCATTTGTTGATTTGAAACCAGTTTTGTGATCCCACTGACTAAAGCTTTGATTTGAACCGAGCATCTTTACGATTCATCGACGTTTCTCGCAAGGGTTTTTCGAAACCTTTAAGCTTCTTGGACTGATTTGAACTAGTTTTAGGTGTCCATAATTTGCATAACCGTAACCATAATTCTTAGAATTTCGAGTAGAACATCATACTTGAATTTCATCGAATTCTAAAATTCTTCGAATTAGGGTTTTTCGGAGCGTTATTATTTGATTATTTTCGTAACATAAAGTGAATATTTGTTCGTGTTTTTTTCGTGAAACGAAATTTAGAATCATTTTTAATCTTAATTAAAAATGGCTGCAAATTTTGATATTCCGAAAACAAATTTCACAATTGTTGAGAATAATAATTTAATTACGCAAGCGAATTATCGTCGTTGGGTAAGATATATGTCAGAATATTCATTCGCTAGATTTGCTATGACAGAGTCAGTATACCTTAACAAATCTCTTCTACGAGATTTTCTGTCTTCTGTTTCTGTTGTGAATGAAGGACAGGTATTTGGACTCAAGTGTGTTATTCAGGGACGATCACTGATGATTACTGAACAAACCCTGAATACTGCACTCCAATTGCCAACTGACAACTTTGAGGATGTTCCAGACAAGGCTGAACGAACAAATTTCTTCTTTGCTATCCATTGCCAGAGGGAGAATGGTGATCTTCCAAGCAAAATGTACGTCAAGCATCTACCTCGAGAATGGAATTTCTTCTTTAATTCCATTTCTCATGTATTTGCACCAAAGACTGGAGGGTTCCATGGCATCACAACCTTCAACCAGGAGATTGGAATTGCAATAGCTCAGAATACAAGGATAAATCTGGGACACATGATCATGGGAGCGTTTCAGGACTCCCTAAGGAAAAACAGAAACATACTCCTCTATCCTAGGTTCTTCCAGATTGTGCTGAATCAACTACTGACTCCTGCTGAAAGAGCTGTCTATCCCAATATAGACAATGTTATATGCTCTTTCATGACTACCAGGGTCATCTCTATGCTGGAAAACCATCAGAACTACACCAACAATGAAGATGTGGTTCTTCCAGAGGCAATGCAAGAATTCCTGAATAATCCAAATGTGCCTCCACCCCACATTCAAAATGTTGCTGATCCAGTGGTTCAGGAAGAGGAGGCCCCTGCAACTCAAAGTACTGAAGTCCCTGAGTCATCTCATCAAGCTGATATCCCTGAGACTCAAACTTCACAAATGGAAGAAGAGGTGATAGTGGAAGATGCACAGACATCCTCAGATGACAATGCTCAATCTGAAGGAGAGGATTCACTACAAGACAATTCCACTGATTCTGAAGATGAAGTGGATACTCCTGTTCAAATCTCTGTAGCTGCACCTTCTAATGATGTAATGGTGGATGTTGATGAACTTTTCTCTAACACTTACAATCCACTGCTACAGTCAGGTATTCCTTCTGACTCTGACAACTTGTCCTTTGATGCACCTGATTGGGTTCAGAATCTTTTGGATTCCAATCAGCTTTCACCACCTCTCACAAGTGCCAATGAATTTGAAATCCCCCAAGTTCATAATCAAGGCACCACTTCACAAACTATTGAAGCAGAAACTACTCTACCCCTCAGCCAACCAAGTCTTATTTCTGAGAGAGAGGGAGAAAGTGCCTTAAGTGCACCATATAAGGAGATTGTTTCTGAAACTGCAGCTCTGTCTCCTAGTCACGAAAGGAGAATAGAACCTGAGACAACTGCAGATATGTCTATTTCTTCACCACCTCAGCCAAATACTATTCCAATGCACAGTGAGGTTGCACACACAGTTGAAGAATTGACGGTTGCGAACACTTTGTCGTCCATGTCAGGGATAGACACTGTTGTTTCTGATCCTTTTCAGGGTCAAGTGCCTTCACAGGCTTCTGGGGGAAACTTGGATGAAATGCCACTTTCTACATCCTTGTCTACCCCCCTGGGAGGAACATTCCCAGATCCTTCAAAGGACTCTTCACCTCTCGAAGGTGCACGGCAATCTGTTTCTGAGCCCTTCGTATCAGGAAGTGTGCCAGTTATAGAGGACTTGTCACAAAGTCATTCGCCGTCAAAGGCAGTTGTGAGAAACCAGGGTGCTTCGCCAATTCAAGGATCACATCCTTCGAGCCCTGTGTCTACCCACCCTGAGATTCCAACTCAGGATCCAACTAAGGACTCACTACCTTCGAGTAGTTGGCAACTTGTTTCTTATGACTCAGATTCATCTGACGAGGAAACTGAGGACGAAGGCTCACGAACCTTCATTGCACCTTCTGTGACCTCTCTAGAAGAGGCTAAGAAGATTTCTTCTGCAGGTACATCTCAGGATGCTGGAAAGTCTTTGAGTGAGAGGGAAACACCAACAGAACTTGCTATACAGAAACCCTCTAACCCACTGAGTGTTCTAGCTTTGAGTGAAAAGAGAGAAACACCTACAGAACGAACAAGTGAGAACCCTACAGCCCAACCTACAATTGAATCTGCTATTCCAACTGTATCTGTGACAGAATTTGAAGCTCTAAAGTTCAAAGTTCAACATCTAGAAGCTGAGAATCTTGTTCTACGGGAGGAGTTAGTAGAAATCAAATCAACAATGGAACAAAGGTTAGCTGCCCTGGAGGCTAAGTTGCTGGCATCTCAACCTTCCAGAGAGGATTACTCAACTGAGGGGGAGAGAGCAGCAGAAAAAGCAAAGGGAAAGAGGGTGATATCAGGGGTGTCTGAAGAACTAATTGATTCTGCTCTTAGGCATCAATTTAGTTACAGTCATCATGATGAATACATCCCTGAGTTTGTGGATGACAGGGTGATTAGGATGGTTGGTGCTGAGAATGAAGATCTTGAAGAAGGAGAAATCCCAGATGCTGAAGTCTTTGCTGATGAACTTGCATATCACAATGACATCTTTCCTGCTGAAGAGTTTGAAATTGCAAATCCACAAGACATTGCTGATGTTGCTAGGGATTATGCTGAACAAAGGAGAGCAAGGGAGAAGTTAGAAAACCAAAGACGGATTCGAAGGGAAAGGAGACTTGCCAACTTACATAAAGATGGAGCTGAATGGGATGCTGCTAGATCTGTGTTTGACTTTCCAGAGGTCACTCAAGATAATGATGATGACGAAGTAAAAGATATCTTTGACTCCTTCAGGAACAACTACAAAGATTTACATGATTATCACGAGGTGTTGAATGATATCCTTTCTACTGTGTCTGTTGCTGTTCTTCCCAGAAGAGGATGGATGGTTAACATATCATTTGAGCTACAAAGAGAAGGCCATGGACTCAAGCATGTGTCAAGTCAGTTTCTCAGAGATCTTTCTTTAACTGAGCTGTTTGTGGTAAGAAACAAGATCATCTCTACCGGCAGAAAGCATAATGAAGTATTCAGAGATATGGTGGAAGAATGGATCACTGATATTGGAGTTGAAATTCATGACAAGCCCTCAGTTATTAAGTACTTCAAGGATGGTATGATTCAGAGTATTGGACTCACTGATGAAGCACTATCAACATACAATCCTCGTATACTGAAATATCTGGAAGCTCAAGTCAGGGAGAAGTGCTCAAGGACTAGCAAGGGAAGACTAACTGCTGAACTGCTATATGCCTATCGTCTGAACTTTGCTGCTCTGAGAGACTTAGACTTATCAGCCATCAATCGTCAACCACCATATCCACTGCCTCCACTCAACCCTGAGATTCCTGAAAATTCAAATGCACCTGTTGTTACTTACAATCCTACATCTGTAATATTCAAGAAGAAGAAAGACTCTGAAGTCACTGCTATACCACTCACAGAGATTGGAAAACTCAATTCCAAAAGAATCACTCGTGCAGTTGCAGCTGTTAAGTGGTCAGTGGTAAAAGAAGACAAGAGTGTGCTCAAAGATTTGGTTGATCTTCTGGAGATAAGAAAAGCTGTAGAAACTGTCCACAACACTTCTAGAGTTCGTGCTCATCCATCAAGGATCATTATGAAAATTGAAGGAATGGAGATGAATGTCACTTTTAAGAAGTTGAAGAAGATGGTTCACCTGCAAACTTTAGAGAAGATGAAGAAAAATCTAGAGCAACCTCCACCTGAGAATACACTGGAGCAAGTGGCACTGAGTACCATCACTGCTAGGATTGAAGAAATTGAGAACAAGCTTACTCAGAAGAGAGTAGAGGAAGCTGCAAAGAGGAAAGCTGAGCAGAAGCTACTGAATGCAAGAGCCAAGAAACCAAGGACAGATTAGTTCAGGCTAGAGGAACAAATGGCTGCTTGTATTTACTTTTGAATTCTGGAAATTGTAAGATATAATCCAGACTGTACTTAGTATTCTTTCCTGTTTAAATTAGTATGCTTTTTCATTGTGTCAGTTGAGTTATCCTCTTAAAGGATTTGCTTGTCGAACTCTAACAATCAAATAGGGGGAGATTGTAAAGCATAATGTAAAGTAAATGTAATTACGATAACTCAACACAACAAAAGACAGGAAACAATACGTAAGTATAATACAGGAATCTACAGGTTGGAGATTCGATACGAACAGACAAAGACAATCAAGATATCTGAGACAAGCATCCGTCCACTGGAAGAAGTTCATTAACATGTTCAAGCCTCAGTGAAGAATAAAGTTCAATATGTTTCTGCTATCAAGATTGCCTGAAGATCAAGTATCAAAGACCAGAAGATTCCAGTATACTTAATTTGATTATTTATAATCAAATTTATCGAAGCAACATCTAACCCGGAATGACTGATCAAGTATATTATCAAGCAAAGGATTCAAAGAATTATTTCAGTTCGAGTCGTTCGTGAACCAGACCAGTGCACAGGACGTCAGGACGTACGAAAGAATTCAGTGGATTCGATCAACGAATTAAATTGATCAAGTCAATTAAAGCTGCATCTCTAAGGATTAAATTTGAATTTATCTATATATATATGTAAATATATTGTTAATTGGAAATTACTTGAATCCACAATAATTCAAGTAATTCATAAAACAATTAACAATACATATACATATATATCTTAAATTCAAATTACAAATGGGTCAGTTGACTTAGTCAAAACCTGCGATTTGTTTAAGTCTTGTACTTAGAGAAATTCTCTAAGTCACAGTGACTTTCAAAGAAACAGGCGCAAGGTTTGACTTAGTCAAAACCTGCGCTAGTTTCTATCACTTGAAAGATGCTAAGTGAAGAATTCACCTCTGTGGATTTACAGGCGCATCTTTTGACCATGGTCAAGCGCAAGCTTTGACCTGGTCAAAAGCGCAACCTTTGACATATATATTCACTTAGAAATATATTTCTAAGTGTTGTTTGCCCTGTGATGCCCTGTAGTGGCGCCATGTTTGACCAAGAAGAAGGCGCAACATTTGACCTTCTTATAATTCTTCTAAGTCACACACTGTTATACACTACTGGCGCCAACTTTGACCGGGGCGCCAAGTTTGACCACAGTGGAGATAATATGCCTTTGGAGCGCAACTTTCATATACATATAATTGTATATATATGTGTATATGAAAGTGGCGCCATCTACTGTGCTTAGTGAAGTTAGTTTTATTTTTATAAAACGAATTCGTCCAGGACGAACTCGTTAACCATGGTTAGTTGTTGGAAAGTCTATAAATAGGGCTTTGTGTTTTCATTTGAAAACAACTACACACTTTGTAAGTGCACACACTATACACATTCTCGAGAGTTAAATTAGAAGATCATTTTTATCGAGAGTTTGTAATAGAGTGATTGTAGTCTCTGCAGCCAACACTTGTGTTGGAATTTGTAGCACCCGAGGATTATTTCTAATACAAAGAATATTCCCCGACTTGCTGGAGTTATTTATTTACGATCGATTTAACATGGACTAAAACAAGATTATCCGCAATTAAATTAAATCGAAGAAATTGGTACGACGTATTCAACCCCCCCCCTTCTACGTCTGATTGGACCTAACAGTCTATGAGTGAACCTAGTCCCGGGACCATTTCTAAAAATCCCAACGAAGAAGTTTACAAGCCAAGGGTTCCTTACCCACAAAGACTCATTCGCCCTAAACAATCGGCCCAAATGGAACAAATTCTAGAGGTTTTCAAACAAGTCAAGATAAACATTCCTCTTTTAGATGCCATTCAACAAGTTCCTTCTTATGCCAAGTGTCTAAAAGATTTATGTACCCATAAGAGAACCACTCACGTTCCAAAGAAAGCCTTTTTGACCTCACAAGTAAGCTCGATTCTCTCAAATCAAATTCCCGTGAAATATAAGGACCCCGGTTGTCCTACAATTTCTTGTGTCATAGGAGATAAATTTGTAGATAAGGCTTTACTTGATTTAGGAGCGAGTGTGAATCTTCTTCCTTTCTCAGTTTACCAAGCCCTAGGTTTAGGGGATCTCAAGACCACCAATATGACCCTTCAACTTGCCGATCGTTCCATTAAAATGCCAAAGGGAATTATTGAGGATGTGTTGATCAAAATCGGTGATTTTATCTTTCCCGTTGACTTTGTTGTCCTCGAGACTCAACCCGTATCGAATCCTAAGAACCAAATTCCTATCATTTTAGGACGACCTTTCCTTGCTACATCCAATGCCTTAATCAATTGTAGGAATGGTTCGATGAAGCTCACTTTTGGAAACATGACCATAGACTTAAACATTTTCAATGTAGGAAAAGAACCCAATGAGCTTTATGAACAACCAATAGGGGTCAATGTGGTCAACAAGTTTGTCACATGGTCTAGTTTCGAGGATAGTGAGATTGAATCTCTTCTTAATGAGGATTTCAAAGTCAACCACAAGAATAATCGAGAATATCACGAGTCTTTGAAAGATTTGACCTCGGAGGAATTGTTAGGAGAATTGAACGACATTTGTTCAAAATGGGAAGCTCCACCCGAGATTGTTAGAGTGAGCCCTAGGCCCGATTTTGAGAGCCATGTAGGTGGACCACCTACATTTGACTCGTTGTTCCATCATTCACATAGCGCCTTTGGAAAGGATGACATCATTTCTTACATCATTCCTAGTGATTTATCCCATGACCAAAATTGCATAGTCTCTAATTTGCTTGATAATAAAGAAGCATTAAGTTGGTTTATGGAGAACATTAGTGATACTTGTCCTATAGGGGTAAACGATGGTCATATGCTAGAAAAAGTTTTTGTGCCTAAAAATTTTCGCACACATTTTGACTCTTTCTCGAAGCTTCCTCCCATCTTTCCTTCCGGAATTGGTTGATTCGGTTCTTTTTTCGAGCCTTCCCTCATGAAGTTCAGGTATGGGGAAGGAAATGTGTGAGTGTGTGGGTCGTGTTAGTGTTAATAAAAATCCCCTTCATCTCCTATTCAGGTATTTTTCCTCTTTACTCTCTCATTTTAACTCTCTCTTTTGCATACATTGAGGACAATGCATGATTTAGGTATGGGGAGGGCTTTAGTATAATTCTTAAAAAATGAAAATCCCTAAAAATATGAAAAATTAGAAAAATCCAAAAATAGAGATTTTTTTGAGCTAAGTTGTCTTTCCCTCACTCGAACTTTAGGAGTAGTTGGTGTTAGCATGTTTTCGAAAACAATATATATGTAGTGTCTTTTAGATAATTTGAATGTAGTTGAGTAAGGTTGTCTTTTTGAAACTTTTATCGACCGATTTGTACTCGTAATTCCAAGATGGCACACACATTTGCACAAGACCTTTGATGGAGAGATTGTCTAGTGATATTATTCGATACCTGAGAGAGAACCCACATGTTGAAACAATGTCGAATCGAACCTTTGCGAATAAAAAGAAAAAAAGAAAAAAAGAAAAAAAGAAAAAAGAAAAAAAGATAGAAAAAGAAAAGGAATAACTACTTCAATACCCATTGTTCTTTATAGATAAAATCTTTAGATAATGGGCAAAAGTAGATTGGCTAGTCTCGTTTTGTGGCCTTTGTTACTCGAGCAATTAAGTCCGTAGGGGGATTTCAAAACCTAGTGCCCTAAGACCGTTTGGTTTGGGAGTCACTGACCCAAAGCTCGCTACATGGGTAACATTGTTTGCCTAAGAAAACAGACAAAATAAAATCAATGCAAAAAAAAAAGAATAAGAGTTTGTGAAGTTTGGCTAGATATTTGTTTCGATAGAGATTGGGTCAGTTCAAAATTGGTTGAAAAAGAGAAAATGTTCTTAGACAATTAGGATCCATCAAAGGCCTTAAATTATTTACACTCCTTGGATTTCTAGTAAATTTTTGTGTCGATTCAAGTAGATTATAGACACTGTATCTTGATTATTAGTAGAAGAGTCTTTGAGTCGTATTTTCTTTAAAAACATTTTTTGTTAATACCAACGAATCTAGCGTAGAGTCGAGGAGGACGCTTGCTAGAATGTCTCGAAGATTTTATGGGTATATCTTCTGAAAAACCCTTAGGAGACAAAACTCCTCTTGTAGAGATCGTCTACGAGTTTAACGGGTTGGTGAACCTAAAATCACCCGTCACGCCTACGAAAAGGAGCCTAGGAATCGCATCTAGTTTTCTTAGTTTATTTTCTTTTCTTTTGATTTTACTCGAGGACGAGCAAAATATAGGTATGGGGAAGTTTGATAAGTGCATATTTTTCATATTTTTAAGTACCTAATTATTGCTTGTTCTCACTTATTTATTTGTTTATTTGTCTTTTTTCAGGAATATTGCAAATGCTTGAAGAAATAAAAGAATAAAGCAAAAAAGAGAAAAAGATGGGAAGAAAAGGATCATAGGGGAATATTCTCAAGGAAGCATCTAGATGGGACACCTACACCCCCCTCTACCCTAATTTCCCCCTATAAATACACATCTCCCCATCATGTTTCAACCAACCTAGGATTTCATATTTTTAGTAGCCTCTCTTTTATGTAGTAGATCTAGTAGTAGCACTCTAAATTTGTAAACACTTTTATTATATCAATACAAGTATTCATTTGTGTTCTTAAATCTTGCTCTTTAATTTTACTTCTAGGCTATGAAATCTTTCTCTAACCACATGAGACTCAAAATTACTTGTGGATTGAAAGGAGCCTAATTATATGTTTTAAGCTTGCATTTTCTAGTATTTAGATTGAGCCCCTTTTAATTCTCAATATTATTAGTGGGTTCAATGGTTTAGTATTCTAGATTTTGATTTTAGCTTGTAGTTTGATGGGGTTTTGTTAGATACATGGTAGATAAGCTAGTTTTGACGTTTTGTTTGATTTGGAGTTAGTTTGGTAGGATTTGGTATTGTTCTTGTTCTTGGTTTTGATATTTTTGAGGGCTTTTTGGTGTAAATTTTATTTTATGATTTTGACTTGAGGTTAGTGGGTTTATGTTTGAAATATTATGTTTAGGCTAGATTTAAAATTTGGTATAATTTGGAGTTGTTTTGGCTTGATTTGGATCTTGTTTTGGTCAATAATGGGTAGTTTAGGGGCTATTTAGTGTTAAAATTAGTGTTGAATTTGGTTTAGAGGTTAGTGGGTTTTTATTTGTCATATTTGGAATGGCTTAATTTTCCGGTCAAATCAATTTTCCGGCAAGATTTAAGCTATCCCGGCGACCTTCATAATTTCCGGTGTGGTACTAATTATTGTTTACGGCTGTGAGTAGTTGGTTTAGTTTTGAATCATTTGTCACTGTAGTCGCCGCGGCCACGTACATGTTATTTTGTTTATTTTATATTTTAATTTACTTCCTGCTGTTAACTTTTGATCTGCTTTACCGGTTATCAACTCCGTCGCAAATTAATGTTCTTTCTTTTGTTTTTTTTTATAATTTGGTTAGATATTGTCAGATTAACTTCTGATTTAGGTAATTTGAGTTTTTCTTAATTTTAATTAATATCTTTATTTTTATTCATAAAAAAACCTCTCAAAATCTTTTGGTCTAATTCGCCTAAATTAGAAATTAAGGTTTTTGCGAAAATAATTTAGTCCTTGGAACGAATCTTATATTACTAAAACGGGATCGTGCACTTGCGATTAATTTCAAAATCCTTATTTTGAGCACATCAACGGTCTGAACTTCGAATTAATTTGTAAAGCTGGTATTTTTAATATCTTGAGGATTGGAAAGAATGGATCAGAATACTTGTAATAGAAATTGAGAGTAATTAGGTGTTTGGATTTTCAAAACTTGGAAGAAGAAAACAATCATGGGTTTCATGCTCAGAAGTAAGAGTTTATTTGAGAAGGGTTTCAGTATAAACAATATCACAATCTTGACAGAAAAATCAGCACATGCAATATATATATGAGGAAGGATTTAGGAAAACTTGCCTTAAATCCGATTCCAGTCTCATATCTCAATCTCATCTTTCCACTTTCACACTCTATGCATATCATAGTCTCTAGACCATCTTTGGCTATACTCTATTCGCCACACTGCTTCGTTTACTCGATTCGTTCCTTATTCGCTTTGTAACATCGTTTGACCTTCTGAACGTCTTCGATCGTATCCGTCTCGTCAAAACCCTTTACGAGAATAAGATACTACCATTATCACTAAATAATCTATTGATTCTTATCTCTACTTATCAACTCGGTAGCATAACCTATCGCACACACATATCACGTATATCGATACCCACTTATATAACTCTTTAAACTCATCAAATATCACTTAACACATAATCATGCTTTGACTCTACCATATAGTCTAATCATATTTCACATAACATATTATCAATTAAATATCATATAAATCTTATCGAAAATCCGACATCGTCTCGTCTATTTATTAGACTATCCACCTGTTATCCTATCTCAATCAACAATCAACCAACCAAATCCAATCACTATAATCCATATGCTTTTATCCGACATCTATCAAGACACGACACTATGTCATTTAGTCATTTATCACATGTATGTAATACTAGAACAACCAGATAGTCCATGCAATCATCAATTAATAGTAATTAGATCACATATAATCATATTCTATTCATTTAACAACAATTATTCACATTCTATACTCCACCATATTATTATGTCACATTAAAATAGACTTTATAAGCTTTAATCTCTTTTTCGTTTCACTCCATTCTGAATTACGAGTCAAAAGTTATGATCAAAACCGTTTTCTAACTCTCTTATCGGCACATAACACATCAAACAGATAGCAGATAACATTTTTCATATAAGTTTTCCCACCCCAATTGATGTCAAATCAAGTCTCAGGTTAAAAATGATTTTTCGGGAATTTTCTGGAATTTCTAGACATTTTCCGGAATTAAAACAGGTAAAAGAATCCATTTTTTTTAATAAATAATCAAGTCCGATTGCTCAAGATCGGATCCCAAAATCATTTGAAATCAATTAACGAGCCTCGAACATATTTTAGAAAAATAATTCAAAGCTCGAAACTATTTTCTAGAATTTTTAAATCAAAAGGAACAATTAAATCTAATTAATTAATCAATTAAAATCAATTAATAATTAACTAAATTAATTAATCAATTAATATTTAAATTAATTGACCAATTAAAATAATTAATTACTAATTAAAATTAATTAACAAACTAATTTAGATTTATTGTTGAATAAAGAAATAATTAAAAACTATTTTTGGAATTTAAATTAAATAAAACAATTTTAGAAAATTAATATCAAAAGGTTTAAAGTGTAAACTTTTAAAAGTTTTCGGCCAGGGTTTAAACTGTAACTTTTCAAAGTTACAGGGGGTAATTTGCAAGTTCCAAAACCTGGGTACTACCACTTCATCAGCTTCAGAACCTGGGGGGACCTAAACGGTAATTAAACCGCCGCCGCCGCCCCAGTCGCCGGAAACGGCGTCTGCCGCCTCCGTTCTTCACCCAGACCGCCCAGATCACTAGCTTATGTCACCAGGATCATGTATATACCATCCTAATCGCTAACCACTGCATGTACAAGCCAGAAAATGGAGTCAAAAACTCCGCCGCCGCCATGGACGGAGTTTTCCGGCGAGGCTGCTACAAGCCTCCTCCACTCGATTTGAAGCTACCAATCGATTCTACACCTCAAAATACACATGCTAGTACCTTCCAATCATACCCCGAACTACCAGATTACAAACCCCCAATTTCCAATTAAAAATATTCAAGAACACTCAAGAACATTCAAGAACACATTTCAAGAATCAAACCCTTATTTCTATATGTTATGGAAGTCAAAAATCGACATATCATATATGAAAACGAATGGCAGGAGATGCTCTACAACATGGAATCATCAAATCAATCAAACAATCACGTTTGCAAAAATTCATATTTAAAATCCATATAATTCGAGTTTTCGAAAATTAATAATAATTTACCCGTGAAATCTGCAGTGTTACGGTTGGTTAAACTAGATTCTACGCGTCGAGAGCTTCGTTTTGACTATTTATACACCTCCATCGGATTCCAATAACGCCTTCAAATCCTCGTTTGAATATGAAGAACACGAAGAACACCCGTTCGTCTTCTCTCGGTATTCGTGCAGAGAAACTGACGAAATGATTGTACGTGCGAAATAAACTGGTAAATGATATTTATAGAAGAAGATAAGAGAATATTCCTTGAATATGCTTTGGAATATTCCTGGAATATGCTTCACGCATTACGAGACAACCAGATAATTATTAACTTTAAAAATATTAATAAAACCGTACCGGATCATTTACGGGGCAAACCGTACTCCGGATTGAGAAAGTTAAAACACGAATAATGCTCAGAATGTCCCAAATAGCCTAATGGCGAAATTTTCCCGAACGCCCACGGGGTTCAAAATGCTAAATAACTATTTAAATATAATTAATAATCAAACGAGATTAAATCCGTAAATCGATTATAAAATCACATAGCAATCCAATAATCGATATGAACATATCCAATTAAACTATATTTTATCCTGATCATATAGAAATTGAAATATCTCAAATCCGAACATATGAGCAGTCAATTCAATAAACCAGATAACACAAGTCTCATAAATATTCATATAAATATCACATATTATTCATAAATTATCTAGAAAATACCCAAATGTTCCATATTTTATTCTGAGAATATGAAAATTGAAAACTCGTGATTGCAACATATATAAGCAATCAAAATAGAAAACTAGTTATCAAATAATTTACCAAATATTCAAATAATATTCTTAAATAACCATAACTGGTTACACGACCATTACACACGTAACACTTAATCATGTAATACATATGTTCACATATCAACCATCTAACTTTTACATGACAAACCTCTGTATTTTCAGAAATAATATTTGAAATAAGTTTTGAAAGGATATTCATATATCCATATATAAATCATTTGAAAATATCTAAATAACATATGACTCATTCTGATAATATCAATAATTAAACCCACAGTTCTAGCACGTATAAATACCAATTACAGAAAATCAATTTACACCAAAATTCATACAATATTCACATTAAATTATCATAACTAACTAAACTCACAATTCCACATGCAACACTTAGCCATGTAACAATAGCAATCTTTTAAATCTTTAAAATCAATTATATAAAATATAATTTTGAAAAGACAACCCTGTATTGATAAAACAATAACCCGGAATTTAAATATACAATTTTGAAAACACATTAAACTAGAATAACATATTAAACTTTATTCCTCTCTTTCTAAGAAAATTACTTTTATAAAGATAAACAATTTTTTTGAAAAATCCGGGTCGCTAAAATAAACGAAATCACAACAGAAGAATGCATCTTCCGTCTTTAACCTTATAATTCACATCACAATTATACTCATATTACACAGACCGTTCATCTTATCAGAAGAAATCAATTAAAGCCAATAGTAATATTCAAAAATTTATTTCTATATTAATAAACTAATTCTGAAAATCTGGGATGTTACATTCTACCCCCCTTATAAGGATTCTGTCCTCAGAATCCGCGAAGAGAATGAAAATGTACATCCTTCGTACTATCATCCTCCCACCTTCGTTCGACCTTGGCATACCTTTGACTTTGAAACAAATAAGAGTATTAAAACTTTCACCATTACAGAGCTCAGTTCTTAGAATCACTCTTTAAGAACTTAGAATGGAACAAAATGTTTTCAAAATAGGTCATGTTTGAATAAGAGAGTGACTGAGAGATCAATATGATCAAACGAACTTAGTGTTGCGTGCTCATATTAGACACTACTAAAGGTTGTTAACCTTCTTGTAAGTACAACACACACAAGTGATGGCGTCCCATCCAACTCCTATCACACAGACAGGTATACCTTGTGTCCCCTATACATAGGGTTGTTCATCCCAATCATATGGAAGAAATACCAAGGAATCTCAAAGAATACCAAAGAATATCAAGAGATATCAAGGTATATCAAAGAATATTAAGGAATATCAAGAAATATCATTGTCTTCTCACAATAACCTTTATCACACACCAAGAATCAATACCAATATCAATAATCAATACCAATGTTTTCTCGTCATTCGAGAAATAAGAAATCTCATTTATCAAAACTTTTGTAGAAAAGATATCCCAATAAGGACTTAATGATGATGAGAAGAATTAAAATAAGTTTTTATTGAAGAAAGATATTGCCAAGATCTTCTCAAATTCTTGCTCTGCTCCCATAAGCCGTTGTTCAAGGTATGTCCTCTTCTCGACGTTCTCGCTCGTGATAGCTTCGTAAGATCCCTTGTAGACATTATCGTTCGCAATGAAGTTGGCTCATCTTGATATCAGAAGAAATCCCGGTTAGCTTGAAGCGTCGTCGTTAAGACTAACGTTCTATCTCACTCACAATATTACTTCTGATAACTAGACTCAATTCCACATACTCTCTATCATTCACATCACATGTATCTACAAAACTCTCTTTCTAATTCACAATATCTCATATTCAACACCCATTCTTCTACATCTCAATTCAAACGATAAACCACTTTCAAATATGTAACATGGTCAGAATACTCCAAACCATGCATCTTTATCATTCTTAACTTAATCATTCATTATTAATACTCTTTTGACTAGGTCTGACTCTGACCCTTATCACAATTCACTATTTCAATCAGTCCCCATACTAGAAACCAAGTGTCTAGACTTAGGAACCATGATCCATCTAAACATGTACCCTCAACTTAATTTAACTATCTAGATTCTATTCCGATTACCTCTCTAGACTATCCCAAGACAGTCTCACAATACCTCTATATGAGGTCACTGAACACTTCTTCTCTATAAACTTATAATGACAACCTATATTCTAATTTCAATAACTTATAACCTGTTGCTCTGATACCAACTGTGACAGCCCGAGAATCCGGGGGTCTGGATTCTGACGTCACCACACAAAATCATTCTAAAACACTTTTGAAAACCTGTATTTTTGAAAAAGGTAATAAAATCAAAGGATTTAAAACCTGAAAACTTTAGTAAAAGATTTAAAAGAAAACACTTTAACCCCCTAAAAACAGGATCGCATCCAGGTTACAATATTGAAATTAGAATCAACCACTATTAATATACATTATCTTACAAACTCGGATCATCTTCGATAAGAAGAATCACTGCCAGTCTACCTCAATTATGACTTACAACTGAATCTCAATAATACAACTCTATCTAGAACCAACCTTGCCAATCTCCCTGAACATTCCACTTGTCCTCTGGATATTCTATAACTCTGACTTCTCGCTTAGCCTTAGCCATACTCGCAAACTCAATTCAACTCTAAGCAAGGGTGAGCAACAATGCTCAGCAAGTGTATATAAGCAACAATAGTCCTGAAATTCCTTTTTAACCATTTCAGAAAAGCTTAGAGTTGAATTGAGATTGCGAGTATGGCTAAGGCTAAGCGAGAAGTCAGAGTTATAGAATATCCAGAGGACAAGTGGAATGTTCAGGGAGATTGACAAGGTTGGTTCTAGATAGAGTTGTATTATTGAGATTCAGTTGTAAGTCATAATTGAGGTAGACTGGCAGTGATTCTTCTTATCGAAGATGATCTGAGTTTGTAAGATAATGTATATTAATAGTGATTGATTCTAATTTCAATACTGTAACCTGGATGCGATCCTGTTTTTAGGGGGTTAAAGTGTTTTCTTTTAAATCTTTTACTAAAGTTTTCAGGTTTTAAATCCTTTGATTTTATTACCTTTTTCAAAAATACAGGTTTTCAAAAGTGTTTTAGAATGATTTTGTGTGGTGACGTCAGAATCCAGACCCCCGGATTCTCGGGCTGTCACATTGTAAACCACTTGGAGCTTCATTATTGACTAGATTGAAGTTGGAAACAACTTGAAGTTTAATTCCAGACTCATTTGAAGTTGAAAACAACTTGTAGTTTCATTTTTGGTTGTTTGAAATTGGAATCAACTCGTAGTTTCATTCTTGACTCATTTAAGCTTGGAATCAACTTGTAGCTTTATTATTGACTAGATTGAAGTTGGAAACAACTTGTAGCTTCATTCCAGACTCGTTTGAAGTTGAAAACAACTTGTAGCTTCATTTTTGGTTGTTTGAAATTGGAATCAAATTGTAGTTTTATTTTAGATTCGTTTGAGCTTGTAAACCACTTGGAGCTTCATTATTGACTAGATTGAAGTTGGAAACAACTTGAAGCTTAATTCTAGACTCATTTGAAGTTGAAAACAACTTGTAGTTTCATTTTTGGTTGTTTGAAATTGGAATCAACTTGTAGTTTCATTCTTAACTCCTTTGAGCTTGCAATCAATTTGTAGCTTTATTATTGACTAAATTGAAGTTGGAAACAACTTATAGCTTCATTCCAGACTCGTTTGAAGTTGAAAACAACTTGTAGTTTCATTTTTGGTTGTTTGAAATTGAAATCAACTTGTAGTTTCATTCTTGACTCGTTTGAGCTTCAAAACAACTTGAAGCTTTATTATTGACTAGATTGAAGTTGGAAACAATTTGTAGCTTCATTCCAGGCTCGTTTGAAACTGAAAATTACTTGTAGCTTCATTTTCGGTTGTTTGAAATTGGAATCAACTTGTAGTTTCATTCTTGACTCGTTTGTGCACGGAAACAATTTTTAGCTTCATTATCGACTAGATTGAAGTTGGAAACAACTTGTAGATTCATTCCAGACTCGTTTGAAGTTGAAAACAACTTGTAGCTTCATTTCTGGTTGTTTGAAATTAGAATCAAATTGTAGTATTATTTTTTATTCGTTTGAGCTTGTAAACCACTAGGAGCTTCATTATTGACTAGATTGAAGTTGGAAACAACTTGAAGCTTAATTCCAGACTCATTTGAAGTTGAAAACAACTTGTAGCTTCATTTTCGGTTGTTTGAAATTGGAATCAACTTGTAGTTTCATTCTTGACTCGTTTGTGCACGGAAATTATTTTTACCTTCATTATCGACTAGATTGAAGTTGGAAACAACTTGTAGATTCATTCCAGACTCGTTTGAAGTTGAAAACAACTTATAGCTTCATTTCTGGTTGTTTGAAATTGGAATGAATTTGTAGTATTATTTTTTATTCGTTTGAGCTTGTAAACCACTTGGAGCTTCATTATTGACTAGATTGAAGTTGGAAACAACTAGAAGCTTAATTCCAGACTCATTTGAAGTTGAAAACAACTTGTAGTTTCATTTTTGGTTGTTTGAAATTGGAATCAACTCGTAGTTTCATTCTTGACTCATTTGAGCTTGGAATCAACTTGTAGCTTTATTATTGACTAGATTGAAGTTGGAAACAACTTGTAGCTTCATTCCAGACTCGTTTGAAGTTGAAAACAACTTGTAGCTTCATTTTTGGTTGTTTGAAATTGGAATCAAATTGTAGTTTTATTTTAGATTCGTTTGAGCTTGTAAACCACTTGGAGCTTCATTATTGACTAGATTGAAGTTGGAAACAACTTGAAGCTTAATTCCAGACTCATTTGAAGTTGAAAACAACTTGTAGTTTCATTTTTGGTTGTTTGAAATTGGAATCAACTTGTAATTTCATTCTTAACTCATTTGAGCTTGCAATCAATTTGTAGCTTTATTATTGACTAAATTGAAGTTGGAAACAACTTATAGCTTCATTCCAGACTCGTTTGAAGTTGAAAACAACTTATAGTTTCATTTTTGGTTGTTTGAAATTGAAATCAACTTGTAGTTTCATTCTTGACTCGTTTGAGCTTCAAAACAACTTGAAGCTTTATTATTGACTAGATTGAAGTTGGAAACAACTTGTAGCTTCATTCCAAGCTCGTTTGAAACTGAAAATTACTTGTAGCTTCATTTTCGGTTGTTTGAAATTGGAATCAACTTGTAGTTTCATTCTTGACTCGTTTGTGCACGGAAACAATTTTTAGCTTCATTATCGACTAGATTGAAGTTGGAAACAACTTGTAGATTCATTCCAGACTCGTTTGAAGTTGAAAACAACTTGTAGCTTCATTTCTGGTTGTTTGAAATTGGAATCAAATTGTAGTATTATTTTTTATTCGTTTGAGCTTGTAAACCACTTGGAGCTTCATTATTGACTAGATTGAAGTTGGAAACAACTTGAAGCTTAATTCCAGACTCATTTGAAGTTGAAAACAACTTGTAGTTTCATTTTTGGTTGTTTGAAATTGGAATCAACTCGTAGTTTCATTCTTGACTCATTTGAGCTTGGAATCAACTTGTAGCTTTATTATTGACTAGATTGAAGTTGGAAACAACTTGTAGCTTCATTCCAGACTCGTTTGAAGTTGAAAGCAACTTGTAGCTTCATTTTTGGTTGTTTGAAATTGGAATCAAATTGTAGTTTTATTTTAGACTCGTTTGAGCTTGTAAACCACTTGGAGCTTCATTATTGACTAGATTGAAGTTGGAAACAACTTGCAACTTAATTCCAGACTCATTTGAAGTTGAAAACAACTTGTAGTTTCATTTTTGGTTGTTTGAAATTGGAATCAACTTGTAGTTTCATTCTTGACTCATTTGAGCTTGCAATCAATTTGTAGCTTTATTATTGACTAAATTGAAGTTGGAAACAACTTGTAGCTTCATTCCAGACTCGTTTGAAGTTGAAAACAACTTGTAGTTTCATTTTTGGTTGTTTGAAATTGGAATCAACTTGTAGTTTCATTCTTGACTCGTTTGAGCTTGAAAACAACTTGTAGCTTTATTATTGACTAGATTGCAGTTGGAAACAACTTGTAGCTTCATTCCAGAGTCGTTTGAAACTGAAAATTACTTGTAGCTTCATTTTCGGTTGTTTGAAATTGGAATCAACTTGTAGTTTCATTCTTGACTCGTTTGTGCACGGAAATAATTTTTAGCATCATTATCGACTAGATTGAAGTTGGAAACAACTTGTAGATTCATTCCAGACTCATTTGAAGTTGAAAACAACTTGTAGCTTCATTTTTGGTTGTTTGAAATTGGAATCAAATTGTAGTATTATTTTTGATTCGTTTGAGCTTGTAAACCACTTGGAGCTTCATTATTGACTAGATTGAAGTTGGAAACAACTTGAAGCTTAATTCCAGACTCATTTGAAGTTGAAAACAACTTGTAATTTCATTTTTGGTTGTTTGAAATTGGAATCAACTTGTAGTTTCATTCTTGACTCGTTTGAGCTTGCAATCAATTTGTAGCTTTATTATTGACTAGATTGAAGTTGGAAACAACTTGTAGCTTCATTCCAAACTCGTTTGAAGTTGAAAACAACTTGTAGTTTCATTTTTGGTTGTTTGAAATTGGAATAAACTTGTAGTTTCATTCTTGACTCGTTTGAGCTTGAAAACAACTTGTAGCTTTATTATTGACTAGATTGAAGTTGGAAACAACTTGTAGCTTCATTCCAGGCTTGTTTGAAACTGAAAATTACTTGTAGCTTCATTTTCGGTTGTTTGAAATTGGAATCAACTTGTAGTTTCATTCTTGACTCGTTTGTGCACGGAAACAATTTTTAGCTTCATTATCGACTAGATTGAAGTTGGAAACAACTTGTAGATTCATTCCAGAGTCGTTTGGAGTTGAAAACAACTTGTAGCTTCATTTTTGGTTGTTTGAAATTGGAATCAAATTGTAGTATTATTTTTGATTCGTTTGAGCTTGTGAACCACTTGGAGCTTCATTATTGACTAGATTGAAGTTGGAAACAACTTGCAGCTTAATTCCAGACTCATTTGAAGTTGAAAACAACTTGTAGTTTCATTTTTGGTTGTTTGAAATTGGAATCAACTTGTAGTTTCATTCTTAACTCATTTGAGCTTGCAATCAATTTGTAGCTTTATTATTGACTAAATTGAAGTTGGAAACAACTTGTAGCTTCATTCCAGACTCGTTTGAAGTTGAAAACAACTTGTAGTTTCATTTTTGGTTGTTTGAAATTGAAATCAACTTGTAGTTTCATTCTTGACTCGTTTGAGCTTCAAAACAACTTGTAGCTTTATTATTGACTAGATTGAAGTTGGAAACAACTTGTAGCTTCATTCCAGGCTCGTTTGAAACTGAAAATTACTTGTAGCTTCATTTTCGGTTGTTTGAAATTGGAATCAACTTGTAGTTTCATTCTTGACTCGTTTGTGCACGGAAACAATTTTTAGCTTCATTATCGACTAGATTGAAGTTGGAAACAACTTGTAGATTCATTCCAGACTCGTTTGAAGTTGAAAACAACTTGTAGCTTCATTTCTGGTTGTTTGAAATTGGAATCAAATTGTAGTATTATTTTTTATTCGTTTGAGCTTGTAAACCACTTGGAGCTTCATTATTGACTAGATTGAAGTTGGAAACAACTTGCAGCTTAATTCCAGACTCATTTGAAGTTGAAAAGAACTTGTAGTTTCATTTTTGGTTGTTTGAAATTGGAGTCAACTTGTAGTTTCATTCTTGACTCGTTTGAGCTTGGAATCAACTTGTAGCTTTATTATTGACTAGATTGAAGTTGGAAACAACTTGTAGATTCATTCCAGACTCGGTTGAAGTTGAAAACAACTTGTAGCTTCATTTTTGGTTGTTTGAAATTGGAATCAAATTGTAGTTTTATTTTAGATTCGTTTGAGCTTGTAAACCACTTGGAGCTTCATTATTGACTAGATTGAAGTTGGAAACAACTTTAAGCTTAATTCCAGACTCATTTGAAGTTGAAAACAACTTGTAGTTTCATTTTTGGTTGTTTGAAATTGGAGTCAACTAGTAGTTTCATTCTTGACTCGTTTGAGCTTGGAATCAACTTGTAGCTTTATTATTGACTAGATTGAAGTTGGAAACAACTTGTAGCTTCATTCCAGAGTCGTTTGAAACTGAAAATTACTTGTAGCTTCATTTTCGGTTGTTTGAAATTGGAATCAACTTGTAGTTTCATTCTTGACTCGTTTGAGCTTGAAAACAACTTGTAGCTTTATTATTGACTAGATTGCAGTTGGAAACAACTTGTAGCTTCATTCCAGAGTCGTTTGAAACTGAAAATTACTTGTAGCTTCATTTTCGGTTGTTTCAAATTGGAATCAACTTGTAGTTTCATTCTTGACTCGTTTGTGCACGGAAATTATTTTTAGCTTCATTATCGACTAGATTGAAGTTGGAAACAACTTGTAGATTCATTCCAGACTCGTTTGAAGTTCAAAACAACTTGTAGCTTCATTTTTGGTTGTTTGAAATTGGAATCAAATTGTAGTATTATTTTTGATTCGTTTGAGCTTGTGAACCACTTGGAGCTTCATTATTGACTAGATTGAAGTTGGAAACAACTTGCAGCTTAATTCCAGACTCATTTGAAGTTGAAAACAACTTGTAGTTTCATTTTTGGTTGTTTGAAATTGAAATCAACTTGTAGTTTCATTCTTAACTCATTTCAGCTTGCAATCAATTTGTAGCTTTATTATTGACTAAATTGAAGTTGGAAACAACTTGTAGCTTCATTCCAGACTCGTTTGAAGTTGAAAACAACTTGTAGTTTCATTTTTGGTTGTTTGAAATTGAAATCAACTTGTAGTTTCATTCTTGACTCGTTTGAGCTTCAAAACAACTTGTAGCTTTATTATTGACTAGATTGAAGTTGGAAACAACTTGTAGCTTCATTCCAGGCTCGTTTGAAACTGAAAATTACTTGTAGCTTCATTTTCGGTTGTTTGAAATTGGAATCAACTTGTAGTTTCATTCTTGACTCGTTTGTGCACGGAAACAATTTTTAGCTTCATTATCGACTAGATTGAAGTTGGAAACAACTTGTAGCTTCATTCCAGACTCGTTTGAAGTTGAAAACAACTTGTAGTTTCATTTTTGGTTGTTTGAAATTGAAATCAACTTGTAGTTTCATTCTTGACTCGTTTGAGCTTCAAAACAACTTGTAGCTTTATTATTGACTAGATTGAAGTTGGAAACAACTTGTAGCTTCATTCCAGGCTCGTTTGAAACTGAAAATTACTTGTAGCTTCATTTTCGGTTGTTTGAAATTGGAATCAACTTGTAGTTTCATTCTTGACTCGTTTGTGCACGGAAACAATTTTTAGCTTCATTATCGACTAGATTGAAGTTGGAAACAACTTGTAGATTCATTCCAGACTCGTTTGATGTTGAAAACAACTTGTAGCTTCATTTCTGGTTGTTTGAAATTGGAATCAAATTGTAGTATTAGTTTTTATTCGTTTGAGCTTGTAAACCACTTGGAGCTTCATTATTGACTAGATTGAAGTTGGAAACAACTTGAAGCTTAATTCCAGACTCATTTGAAGTTGAAAACAACTTGTAGTTTCATTTTTGGTTGTTTGAAATTGGAATCAACTCGTAGTTTCATTCTTGACTCATTTGAGCTTGGAATCAACTTGTAGCTTTATTATTGACTAGATTGCAGTTGGAAACAACTTGTAGCTTCATTTCAGAGTCGTTTGAAACTGAAAATTACTTGTAGCTTCATTTTCGGTTGTTTGAAATTGGAATCAACTTGTAGTTTCATTCTTGACTCGTTTGTGCACGGAAACAATTTTTAGCTTCATTATCGACTAGATTCAAGTTGGAAACAACTTGTAGCTTCATTCCAGACTCGTTTGAAGTTGAAAACAACTTGTAGTTTCATTTTTGGTTGTTTGAAATTGAAATCAACTTGTAGTTTCATTCTTGACTTGTTTGAGCTTCAAAACAACTTGTAGCTTTATTATTGACTAGATTGAAGTTGGAAACAACTTGTAGCTTCATTCCAGGCTCGTTTGAAACTGAAAATTACTTGTAGCTTCATTTTCGGTTGTTTGAAATTGGAATCAACTTGTAGTTTCATTCTTGACTCGTTTGTGCACGGAAACAATTTTTAGCTTCATTATCGACTAGATTGAAGTTGGAAACAACTTGTAGATTCATTCCAGACTCGTTTGAAGTTGAAAACAACTTGTAGCTTCATTTCTGGTTGTTTGAAATTGGAATCAAATTGTAGTATTAGTTTTTATTCGTTTGAGCTTGTAAACCACTTGGAGCTTCATTATTGACTAGATTGAAGTTGGAAACAACTTGAAGCTTAATTCCAGACTCATTTGAAGTTGAAAACAACTTGTAGTTTCATTTTTGGTTGTTTGAAATTGGAATCAACTCGTAGTTTCATTCTTGACTCATTTGAGCTTGGAATCAACTTGTAGCTTTATTATTGACTAGATTGAAGTTGGAAACAACTTGTAGCTTCATTCCAGACTCGTTTGAAGTTGAAAACAACTTGTAGCTTCATTTTTGGTTGTTTGAAATTGGAATCAAATTGTAGTTTTATTTTAGATTCGTTTGAGCTTGTAAACCACTTGGAGCTTCGTTATTGACTAGCTTGAAGTTGGAAACAACTTGCAGCTTAATTCCAGACTCATTTGAAGTTGAAAACAACTTGTAGTTTCATTTTTGGTTGTTTGAAATTGGAGTCAACTTGTAGTTTCATTCTTGACTCGTTTGAGCTTGAAAACAACTTGTAGCTTTATTATTGACTAGATTGCAGTTGGAAACAACTTGTAGCTTCATTCCAGAGTCGTTTGAAACTGAAAATTACTTGTAGCTTCATTTTCGGTTGTTTGAAATTGGAATCAACTTGTAGTTTCATTCTTGACTCGTTTGTGCACGGAAATTATTTTTAGCTTCATTATCGACTAGATTGAAGTTGGAAACAACTTGTAGATTCATTCCAGACTCGTTTGAAGTTCAAAACAACTTGTAGCTTCATTTTTGGTTGTTTGAAATTGGAATCAAATTGTAGTATTATTTTTGATTCGTTTGAGCTTGTGAACCACTTGTAGCTTCATTATTGACTAGATTGAAGTTGGAAACAACTTGCAGCTTAATTCCAGACTCATTTGAAGTTGAAAACAACTTGTAGTTTCATTTTTGGTTGTTTGAAATTGGAATCAACTTGTAGTTTCATTCTTAACTCATTTGAGCTTGCAATCAATTTGTAGCTTTATTATTGACTAAATTGAAGTTGGAAACAACTTGTAGCTTCATTCCAGACTCGTTTGAAGTTGAAAACAACTTGTAGTTTCATTTTTGGTTGTTTGAAATTGAAATCAACTTGTAGTTTCATTCTTGACTCGTTTGAGCTTCAAAACAACTTGTAGCTTTATTATTGACTAGATTGAAGTTGGAAACAACTTGTAGCTTCATTCCAGGCTCGTTTGAAACTGAAAATTACTTGTAGCTTCATTTTCGGTTGTTTGAAATTGGAATCAACTTGTAGTTTCATTCTTGACTCGTTTGTGCACGGAAACAATTTTTAGCATCATTATCGACTAGATTGAAGTTGGAAACAACTTGTAGATTCATTCCAGACTCGTTTGAAGTTGAAAACAACTTGTAGCTTCATTTCTGGTTGTTTGAAATTGGAATCAAATTGTAGTTTTAGTTTTTATTCGTTTGAGCTTGTAAACCACTTGGAGCTTCATTATTGACTAGATTGAAGTTGGAAACAACTTGAAGCTTAATTCCAGACTCAATTGAAGTTGAAAACAACTTGTAGTTTCATTTTTGGTTGTTTGAAATTGGAATCAACTCGTAGTTTCATTCTTGACTCATTTGAGCTTGGAATCAACTTGTAGCTTTATTATTGACTAGATTGAAGTTGGAAACAACTTGTAGCTTCATTCCAGACTCGTTTGAAGTTGAAAACAACTTGTAGCTTCATTTTTGGTTGTTTGAAATTGGAATCAAATTGTAGTTTTATTTTAGATTCGTTTGAGCTTGTAAACCACTTGGAGCTTCGTTATTGACTAGATTGAAGTTGGAAACAACTTGCAGCTTAATTCCAGACTCATTTGATGTTGAAAACAACTTGTAGTTTCATTTTTGGTTGTTTGAAATTGGAGTCAACTTGTAGTTTCATTCTTGACTCGTTTGAGCTTGGAATCAACTTGTAGCTTTATTATTGACTAGATTGAAGTTGGAAACAACTTGTAGCTTCATTCCAGACTCGTTTGAAGTTGAAAACAACTTATAGTTTCATTTTTGGTTGTTTGAAATTGGAATCAACTTGTAGTTTCATTCTTGACTCGTTTGAGCTTGAAAACAACTTGTAGCTTTATTATTGACTAGATTGCAGTTGGAAACAACTTGTAGCTTCATTCCAGAGTCGTTTGAAACTGAAAATTACTTGTAGCTTCATTTTCGGTTGTTTAAAATTGGAATCAACTTGTAGTTTCATTCTTGACTCGTTTGTGCACGGAAATTATTTTTAGCTTCATTATCGACTAGATTGAAGTTGGAAACAACTTGTAGATTCATTCCAGACTCGTTTGAAGTTGAAAACAACTTGTAGCTTCATTTTTGGTTGTTTGAAATTGGAATCAAATTGTAGTATTATTTTTGATTCGTTTGAGCTTGTGAACCACTTGGAGCTTCATTATTGACTAGATTGAAGTTGGAAACAACTTGCAGCTTAATTCCAGACTCATTTGAAGTTGAAAACAACTTGTAGTTTCATTTTTGGTTGTTTGAAATTGGAATCAACTTGTAGTTTCATTCTTAACTCATTTGAGCTTGCAATCAATTTGTAGCTTTATTATTGACTAAATTGAAGTTGGAAACAACTTGTAGCTTCATTCCAGACTCGTTTGAAGTTGAAAACAACTTGTAGTTTCATTTTTGGTTGTTTGAAATTGAAATCAACTTGTAGTTTCATTCTTGACTCGTTTGAGCTTCAAAACAACTTGTAGCTTTATTATTGACTAGATTGAAGTTGGAAACAACTTGTAGCTTCATTCCAGGCTCGTTTGAAACTGAAAATTACTTGTAGCTTCATTTTCGGTTGTTTGAAATTGGAATCAACTTGTAGTTTCATTCTTGACTCGTTTGTGCACGGAAACAATTTTTAGCTTCATTATCGACTAGATTGAAGTTGGAAACAACTTGTAGATTCATTCCAGACTCGTTTGAAGTTGAAAACAACTTGTAGCTTCATTTCTGGTTGTTTGAAATTGGAATCAAATTGTAGTATTATTTTTTATTCGTTTGAGCTTGTAAACCACTTGGAGCTTCATTATTGACTAGATTGAAGTTGGAAACAACTTGAAGCTTAATTCCAGACTCATTTGAAGTTGAAAACAACTTGTAGTTTCATTTTTGGTTGTTTGAAATTGGAATCAACTCGTAGTTTCATTCTTGACTCATTTGAGCTTGGAATCAACTTGTAGCTTTATTATTGACTAGATTGAAGTTGGAAACAACTTGTAGCTTCATTCCAGACTCGTTTGAAGTTGAAAACAACTTGTAGCTTCATTTTTGGTTGTTTGAAATTGGAATTAAATTGTAGTTTTATTTTAGATTCGTTTGAGCTTGTAAACCACTTGGAGCTTCATTATTGACTAGATTGAAGTTGGAAACAACTTGCAGCTTAATTCCAGACTCGTTTGAAGTTGAAAACAACTTGTAGTTTCATTTTTGGTTGTTTGAAATTGGAGTCAACTTGTAGTTTCATTCTTGACTCGTTTGAGCTTGGAATCAACTTGTAGCTTTATTATTGACTAGATTGAAGTTGGAAACAACTTGTAGCTTCATTCCAGACTCGTTTGAAGTTGAAAACAACTTATAGTTTCATTTTTGGTTGTTTGAAATTGGAATCAACTTGTAGTTTCATTCTTGACTCGTTTGAGCTTGAAAACAACTTGTAGCTTTATTATTGACTAGATTGCAGTTGGAAACAACTTGTAGCTTCATTCCAGAGTCGTTTGAAACTGAAAATTACTTGTAGCTTCATTTTCGGTTGTTTAAAATTGGAATCAACTTCTAGTTTCATTCTTGACTCATTTGTGCACGGAAATTATTTTTAGCTTCATTATCGACTAGATTGAAGTTGGAAACAACTTGTAGATTCATTCCAGACTCGTTTGAAGTTGAAAACAACTTGTAGCTTCATTTTTGGTTGTTTGAAATTGGAATCAAATTGTAGTATTATTTTTGATTCGTTTGAGCTTGTGAACCACTTGGAGCTTCATTATTGACTAGATTGAAGTTGGAAACAACTTGCAGCTTAATTCCAGACTCATTTGAAGTTGAAAACAACTTGTAGTTTCATTTTTGGTTGTTTGAAATTGGAATCAACTTGTAGTTTCATTCTTAACTCATTTGAGCTTGCAATCAATTTGTAGCTTTATTATTGACTAAATTGAAGTTGGAAACAACTTGTAGCTTCATTCCAGACTCGTTTGAAGTTGAAAACAACTTGTAGTTTCATTTTTGGTTGCATGAAATTGAAATCAACTTGTAGTTTCATTCTTGACTCGTTTGAGCTTCAAAACAACTTGTAGCTTTATTATTGACTAGATTGAAGTTGGAAACAACTTGTAGCTTCATTCCAGACTCGTTTGAAGTTGAAAACAACTTATAGTTTCATTTTTGGTTGTTTGAAATTGGAATCAACTTGTAGTTTCATTCTTGACTCGTTTGAGCTTGAAAACAACTTGTAGCTTTATTATTGACTAGATTGCAGTTGGAAACAACTTGTAGCTTCATTCCAGAGTCGTTTGAAACTGAAAATTACTTGTAGCTTCATTTTCGGTTGTTTAAAATTGGAATCAACTTGTAGTTTCATTCTTGACTCGTTTGTGCACGAAAATAATTTTTAGCTTCATTATCGACTAGATTGAAGTTGGAAACAACTTGTTGATTCATTCCAGGCTCGTTTGAAGTTGAAAACAACTTGTAGTTTCATTTTTGGTTGTTTGAAATTGGAATAAACTTGTAGTTTCATTCTTGACTCGTTTGAGCTTGGAATCAACTTGTAGCTTTATTATTGACTAGATTGAAGTTGGAAACAACTTGTAGCTTCATTCCAGACTCGTTTGAAGTTGAAAACAACTTATAGTTTCATTTTTGGTTGTTTGAAATTGGAATCAACTTGTAGTTTCATTCTTGACTCGTTTGAGCTTGAAAACAACTTGTAGCTTTATTATTGACTAGATTGCAGTTGGAAACAACTTGTAGCTTCATTCCAGGCTCGTTTGAAACTGAAAATTACTTGTAGCTTCATTTTCGGTTGTTTAAAATTGGAATCAACTTCTAGTTTCATTCTTGACTCATTTGTGCACGGAAATTATTTTTAGCTTCATTATCGACTAGATTGAAGTTGGAAACAACTTGTAGATTCATTCCAGACTCGTTTGAAGTTGAAAACAACTTGTAGCTTCATTTTTGGTTGTTTGAAATTGGAATCAAATTGTAGTATTATTTTTGATTCGTTTGAGCTTGTGAACCACTTGGAGCTTCATTATTGACTAGATTGAAGTTGGAAACAACTTGCAGCTTAATTCCAGACTCATTTGAAGTTGAAAACAACTTGTAGTTTCATTTTTGGTTGTTTGAAATTGGAATCAACTTGTAGTTTCATTCTTAACTCATTTGAGCTTGCAATCAATTTGTAGCTTTATTATTGACTAAATTGAAGTTGGAAACAACTTGTAGCTTCATTCCAGACTCGTTTGAAGTTGAAAACAACTTGTAGTTTCATTTTTGGTTGCATGAAATTGAAATCAACTTGTAGTTTCATTCTTGACTCGTTTGAGCTTCAAAACAACTTGTAGCTTTATTATTGACTAGATTGAAGTTGGAAACAACTTGTAGCTTCATTCCAGACTCGTTTGAAGTTGAAAACAACTTGTAGTTTCATTTTTGGTTGTTTGAAATTGAAATCAACTTGTAGTTTCATTCTTGACTCGTTTGAGCTTCAAAACAACTTGTAGCTTTATTATTGACTAGATTGAAGTTGGAAACAACTTGTAGCTTCATTCCAGGCTCGTTTGAAACTGAAAATTACTTGTAGCTTCATTTTCGGTTGTTTGAAATTGGAATCAACTTGTAGTTTCATTCTTGACTCGTTTGTGCACGGAAACAATTTTTAGCATCATTATCGACTAGATTGAAGTTGGAAACAACTTGTAGATTCATTCCAGACTCGTTTGAAGTTGAAAACAACTTGTAGCTTCATTTCTGGTTGTTTGAAATTGGAATCAAATTGTAGTTTTAGTTTTTATTCGTTTGAGCTTGTAAACCACTTGGAGCTTCATTATTGACTAGATTGAAGTTGGAAACAACTTGAAGCTTAATTCCAGACTCAATTGAAGTTGAAAACAACTTGTAGTTTCATTTTTGGTTGTTTGAAATTGGAATCAACTCGTAGTTTCATTCTTGACTCATTTGAGCTTGGAATCAACTTGTAGCTTTATTATTGACTAGATTGAAGTTGGAAACAACTTGTAGCTTCATTCCAGACTCGTTTGAAGTTGAAAACAACTTGTAGCTTCATTTTTGGTTGTTTGAAATTGGAATCAAATTGTAGTTTTATTTTAGATTCGTTTGAGCTTGTAAACCACTTGGAGCTTCGTTATTGACTAGATTGAAGTTGGAAACAACTTGCAGCTTAATTCCAGACTCATTTGATGTTGAAAACAACTTGTAGTTTCATTTTTGGTTGTTTGAAATTGGAGTCAACTTGTAGTTTCATTCTTGACTCGTTTGAGCTTGGAATCAACTTGTAGCTTTATTATTGACTAGATTGAAGTTGGAAACAACTTGTAGCTTCATTCCAGACTCGTTTGAAGTTGAAAACAACTTATAGTTTCATTTTTGGTTGTTTGAAATTGGAATCAACTTGTAGTTTCATTCTTGACTCGTTTGAGCTTGAAAACAACTTGTAGCTTTATTATTGACTAGATTGCAGTTGGAAACAACTTGTAGCTTCATTCCAGAGTCGTTTGAAACTGAAAATTACTTGTAGCTTCATTTTCGGTTGTTTAAAATTGGAATCAACTTGTAGTTTCATTCTTGACTCGTTTGTGCACGGAAATTATTTTTAGCTTCATTATCGACTAGATTGAAGTTGGAAACAACTTGTAGATTCATTCCAGACTCGTTTGAAGTTGAAAACAACTTGTAGCTTCATTTTTGGTTGTTTGAAATTGGAATCAAATTGTAGTATTATTTTTGATTCGTTTGAGCTTGTGAACCACTTGGAGCTTCATTATTGACTAGATTGAAGTTGGAAACAACTTGCAGCTTAATTCCAGACTCATTTGAAGTTGAAAACAACTTGTAGTTTCATTTTTGGTTGTTTGAAATTGGAATCAACTTGTAGTTTCATTCTTAACTCATTTGAGCTTGCAATCAATTTGTAGCTTTATTATTGACTAAATTGAAGTTGGAAACAACTTGTAGCTTCATTCCAGACTCGTTTGAAGTTGAAAACAACTTGTAGTTTCATTTTTGGTTGCATGAAATTGAAATCAACTTGTAGTTTCATTCTTGACTCGTTTGAGCTTCAAAACAACTTGTAGCTTTATTATTGACTAGATTGAAGTTGGAAACAACTTGTAGCTTCATTCCAGACTCGTTTGAAGTTGAAAACAACTTGTAGTTTCATTTTTGGTTGTTTGAAATTGAAATCAACTTGTAGTTTCATTCTTGACTCGTTTGAGCTTCAAAACAACTTGTAGCTTTATTATTGACTAGATTGAAGTTGGAAACAACTTGTAGCTTCATTCCAGGCTCGTTTGAAACTGAAAATTACTTGTAGCTTCATTTTCGGTTGTTTGAAATTGGAATCAACTTGTAGTTTCATTCTTGACTCGTTTGTGCACGGAAACAATTTTTAGCATCATTATCGACTAGATTGAAGTTGGAAACAACTTGTAGATTCATTCTAGACTCGTTTGAAGTTGAAAACAACTTGTAGCTTCATTTCTGGTTGTTTGAAATTGGAATCAAATTGTAGTTTTAGTTTTTATTCGTTTGAGCTTGTAAACCACTTGGAGCTTCATTATTGACTAGATTGAAGTTGGAAACAACTTGAAGCTTAATTCCAGACTCAATTGAAGTTGAAAACAACTTGTAGTTTCATTTTTGGTTGTTTGAAATTGGAATCAACTCGTAGTTTCATTCTTGACTCATTTGAGCTTGGAATCAACTTGTAGCTTTATTATTGACTAGATTGAAGTTGGAAACAACTTGTAGCTTCATTCCAGACTCGTTTGAAGTTGAAAACAACTTGTAGCTTCATTTTTGGTTGTTTGAAATTGGAATCAAATTGTAGTTTTATTTTAGATTCGTTTGAGCTTGTAAACCACTTGGAGCTTCGTTATTGACTAGATTGAAGTTGGAAACAACTTGCAGCTTAATTCCAGACTCATTTGATGTTGAAAACAACTTGTAGTTTCATTTTTGGTTGTTTGAAATTGGAGTCAACTTGTAGTTTCATTCTTGACTCGTTTGAGCTTGGAATCAACTTGTAGCTTTATTATTGACTAGATTGAAGTTGGAAACAACTTGTAGCTTCATTCCAGACTCGTTTGAAGTTGAAAACAACTTATAGTTTCATTTTTGGTTGTTTGAAATTGGAATCAACTTGTAGTTTCATTCTTGACTCGTTTGAGCTTGAAAACAACTTGTAGCTTTATTATTGACTAGATTGCAGTTGGAAACAACTTGTAGCTTCATTCCAGAGTCGTTTGAAACTGAAAATTACTTGTAGCTTCATTTTCGGTTGTTTAAAATTGGAATCAACTTGTAGTTTCATTCTTGACTCGTTTGTGCACGGAAATTATTTTTAGCTTCATTATCGACTAGATTGAAGTTGGAAACAACTTGTAGATTCATTCCAGACTCGTTTGAAGTTGAAAACAACTTGTAGCTTCATTTTTGGTTGTTTGAAATTGGAATCAAATTGTAGTATTATTTTTGATTCGTTTGAGCTTGTGAACCACTTGGAGCTTCATTATTGACTAGATTGAAGTTGGAAACAACTTGCAGCTTAATTCCAGACTCATTTGAAGTTGAAAACAACTTGTAGTTTCATTTTTGGTTGTTTGAAATTGGAATCAACTTGTAGTTTCATTCTTAACTCATTTGAGCTTGCAATCAATTTGTAGCTTTATTATTGACTAAATTGAAGTTGGAAACAACTTGTAGCTTCATTCCAGACTCGTTTGAAGTTGAAAACAACTTGTAGTTTCATTTTTGGTTGTTTGAAATTGAAATCAACTTGTAGTTTCATTCTTGACTCGTTTGAGCTTCAAAACAACTTGTAGCTTTATTATTGACTAGATTGAAGTTGGAAACAACTTGTAGCTTCATTCCAGGCTCGTTTGAAACTGAAAATTACCTGTAGCTTCATTTTCGGTTGTTTGAAATTGGAATCAACTTGTAGTTTCATTCTTGACTCGTTTGTGCACGGAAACAATTTTTAGCTTCATTATCGACTAGATTGAAGTTGGAAACAACTTGTAGATTCATTCCAGACTCGTTTGAAGTTGAAAACAACTTGTAGCTTCATTTCTGGTTGTTTGAAATTGGAATCAAATTGTAGTATTATTTTTTATTCGTTTGAGCTTGTAAACCACTTGGAGCTTCATTATTGACTAGATTGAAGTTGGAAACAACTTGAAGCTTAATTCCAGACTCATTTGAAGTTGAAAACAACTTGTAGTTTCATTTTTGGTTGTTTGAAATTGGAATCAACTCGTAGTTTCATTCTTGACTCATTTGAGCTTGGAATCAACTTGTAGCTTTATTATTGACTAGATTGAAGTTGGAAACAACTTGTAGCTTCATTCCAGACTCGTTTGAAGTTGAAAACAACTTGTAGCTTCATTTTTGGTTGTTTGAAATTGGAATTAAATTGTAGTTTTATTTTAGATTCGTTTGAGCTTGTAAACCACTTGGAGCTTCATTATTGACTAGATTGAAGTTGGAAACAACTTGCAGCTTAATTCCAGACTCGTTTGAAGTTGAAAACAACTTGTAGTTTCATTTTTGGTTGTTTGAAATTGGAGTCAACTTGTAGTTTCATTCTTGACTCGTTTGAGCTTGGAATCAACTTGTAGCTTTATTATTGACTAGATTGAAGTTGGAAACAACTTGTAGCTTCATTCCAGACTCGTTTGAAGTTGAAAACAACTTATAGTTTCATTTTTGGTTGTTTGAAATTGGAATCAACTTGTAGTTTCATTCTTGACTCGTTTGAGCTTGAAAACAACTTGTAGCTTTATTATTGACTAGATTGCAGTTGGAAACAACTTGTAGCTTCATTCCAGAGTCGTTTGAAACTGAAAATTACTTGTAGCTTCATTTTCGGTTGTTTAAAATTGGAATCAACTTCTAGTTTCATTCTTGACTCATTTGTGCACGGAAATTATTTTTAGCTTCATTATCGACTAGATTGAAGTTGGAAACAACTTGTAGATTCATTCCAGACTCGTTTGAAGTTGAAAACAACTTGTAGCTTCATTTTTGGTTGTTTGAAATTGGAATCAAATTGTAGTATTATTTTTGATTCGTTTGAGCTTGTGAACCACTTGGAGCTTCATTATTGACTAGATTGAAGTTGGAAACAACTTGCAGCTTAATTCCAGACTCATTTGAAGTTGAAAACAACTTGTAGTTTCATTTTTGGTTGTTTGAAATTGGAATCAACTTGTAGTTTCATTCTTAACTCATTTGAGCTTGCAATCAATTTGTAGCTTTATTATTGACTAAATTGAAGTTGGAAACAACTTGTAGCTTCATTCCAGACTCGTTTGAAGTTGAAAACAACTTGTAGTTTCATTTTTGGTTGCATGAAATTGAAATCAACTTGTAGTTTCATTCTTGACTCGTTTGAGCTTCAAAACAACTTGTAGCTTTATTATTGACTAGATTGAAGTTGGAAACAACTTGTAGCTTCATTCCAGACTCGTTTGAAGTTGAAAACAACTTATAGTTTCATTTTTGGTTGTTTGAAATTGGAATCAACTTGTAGTTTCATTCTTGACTCGTTTGAGCTTGAAAACAACTTGTAGCTTTATTATTGACTAGATTGCAGTTGGAAACAACTTGTAGCTTCATTCCAGAGTCGTTTGAAACTGAAAATTACTTGTAGCTTCATTTTCGGTTGTTTAAAATTGGAATCAACTTGTAGTTTCATTCTTGACTCGTTTGTGCACGAAAATAATTTTTAGCTTCATTATCGACTAGATTGAAGTTGGAAACAACTTGTTGATTCATTCCAGGCTCGTTTGAAGTTGAAAACAACTTGTAGTTTCATTTTTGGTTGTTTGAAATTGGAATAAACTTGTAGTTTCATTCTTGACTCGTTTGAGCTTGAAAACAACTTGTAGCTTTATTATTGACTAGATTGAAGTTGGAAACAACTTGTAGCTTCATTCCAGACTCGTTTGAAACTGAAAATTACTTGTAGCTTCATTTTCGGTTGTTTGAAATTGGAATCAACTTGTAGTTTCATTCTTGACTCGTTTGTGCACGGAAACAATTTTTAGCTTCATTATCGACTAGATTGAAGTTGGAAACAACTTGTAGATTCTGATACTCTCAAGGTTTTGATGATCACACTGCCAGCAAGCTACTAGCATAAAACTGGTGCTTGTTAGCGAGCTATCAAAGTGATATATGCATGTGCTAACAGCTTGATAAGTTTCAGTGTTATGTTCAACTGTCAGCAAGCTTACAGGTTATTATCCAGGCTTATCAGCAAGCTCACAGCGTGAACAGAATAACAAACGGATAAGGATTGAAGTCGAAAAGCAAGGAGATTTATTAGGAATCGATTTGTAAGGACTTTAATATTTATATATGACTTATATAAATATTAGAGCTCAGTTTTAAATCAGTATTTCAAACAAAAACGATTTCCTAACTTATAGGAGTTTTTATCTCTTATTCGATCTTATCTAAAACAACTCATATCCTATTTCAAATTATGGTTTTTATATAAACGTTTTTACTGAGATATATTCACAATGTTTTGACGCTTTTTACTCAGTAAACTTCACAAGATTAAACGTTCAAATTGGGAACAAATTATGCGTGAGTTCGGTTGGAACAAGAACGTTTGAATTTGTTAGCAAATTGACCGTTGGATCTTTGTGTATATATACTTGAGTGTGGTTTCCGTTTTGAATAACAAGAACACACTTCAAGCTTCTGAAATACAACACACTTACATTGCAAAATCTTTTCTTTGAGCTCTAGTGCTTATATTTGATTATATATCTATATTGAGTTCATAGTTTCGGTTGTATTACACTCACACATTGTATTGTTCAAAGTGTAAAGTTTTGTTGCTGTGTATCGAGCTTGTGAAACAAGAGAACAAGGGGACTAGTTAGCTAGAAGAGTATACTTGGGAAGTATAGGTCTTGGAGAGCTTTTGGTTCGTGGTTCAGGGGTTTCAGCAAGCTGATAACAGGAACAAGGGTTAAAGGGAGTTATATTATTGAATCATTGTAATTGTTTACATTATTGATTAATAATATAATCTCTTACCAATTGGTAGGGGACCAGGACGTAGACCATTAGGGTTAGGGGTCGAACCTGGCTAAAATTCTCTGTGTTGCTAGCTTACTGATTATATCTGTTTTGCATTGCATCTGCATTGTTAGCTAGCTGACTGTCTACTCTGATAATTAACAGCAAGCTGTCTGTGACAGTATAACTATTCGGTAACATTAAAAATCGGTCATATTAGCCATAACACCTATTCACCCCACCTCTAGGTGTGTAATTTCAATTGGTATCAGAGCTGTGTTTGTACTAATACTTCTGTAACAGGAATAGTATCGATCGATATGGCTGATCACTTTCAGGGAAAGTCCGATTTTAGAGCTCCTCTCCTCACGGGTTCTGACAACTACAATTGGTGGAAAGGCCAAATGGAGGCTCATCTATCCAGAGATCCCCTAATGCAAAGAGTTGTGCAAAGAGGTCCTTATGAATATCTTGATAAAGATGGCATAGTAAAGGACGTTGATGTTCTCACCGTGGACGAGCTATCAAAGGTTGCTGCCAATGGAAAAGCAAGGAGTACATTAATCAATGGGCTGAATCAAGCTGAATATGACAAGGTCTCTTCTCTCAAATCTGCAAAAGAAATTTGGGATGCATTGGAGACATATCACGAAGGCTCACAGGCATTAAAGAAGGTCAAGCTTGGAAAGCTTATGAAAGAATTTGGAAGCTTCGCTATCAAGAAGGGAGAATCCATTCGGGAAAGCCAAGCTAGATTCCAAGTCAATCTTAACAGCCTTGAACGACTTGGCAAAAAGATTCCTCAATCGGAAATCAACATGAATATTCTAAATGCAGTTCCATTCGAATATGGTGCCAAAGTCACAGCATTGGAGTCAGCTCTCAACATTGATACTATGGACCACCTGGCTATATTTGCTGAGTTGGAACAATTTGAAGCTAAGATTGAAGCTAACAGCTCAGAAAGCAGCAAGCTGCCAACAGAGAAAATGAAGAATCTTGCACTGCACTCCTCTGTCAGCAAGCTGGAAACAGATGAGGAAACAGAATCAGATGAGGATCTAGCTCTTATGTCCAGGAAAATCAAGAGAATGATTGAAAAGAAAAACAAAATGAAGCGAGAAAAGGGCAAAGCTTTTGGTGCTAAGAAAGATCCAAAGGATGATGCATGTTTTGAATGTGGCAAGAAAGGGCATTTCAAAAGGGATTGCTACAAGCTGAAAAACAAGTCAAAGCCGCCTAGACAGCAAGCTGATTTCAAGAACAAAAAGAAATCAAAAGCACTTCTAACATGGAGTGATGATGAGGATGAATCAGCTTCTGATGATTCTAGTGATGAGATGGTGAACTTGGCTCTTGTTGGTCTCGATGGCTCAATTGATACAACAGATTCAGATACGGACACTAATAGTGAGGTAAACTCTATTAATTCTGAATTACATACTATTGATACAACTACTTGTGAACTAACCATGCAGGATAAGAGTTGTTCATCAATAATGGAACTCATTGATCTTAAGAATGAGAATTATGAGCTCGAGAAAGAAAATGTTCATTTGAAGAAAGTCATTGGTGAATTCTTGAATGAAAAGAGTGCCAAAACTAGTAGTGGAATCATTGCTACCCTCAAGGAACAGATCTCACAACTTGAAGGGAACAACATGCAAATCCAAAGAAGGAATGATACACTCATGAAGGAACTCAGCTCGCTGAGAGCAGATCTTAAAGCAAAGGATGCAAGCTTGGAGGGATTCGAGTTAAACAAAACCCAAAGCTTAGCCGAAATCTCTATTCAAGCTGAAAAGATCAAATCATTGGAGCAAGAAGTCAAAGATCTTCAGAAAGCCATGGGAAAGTTTGTTCAAGGAGAAGAAAGTCTCAAATCCATGATGAAACAAGCTAAAGGTTCTCATGACAAAGGAGGCATTGGTGCAGCTTCTACATCCACATCTTCAATGAAATATGAAGGGAAAAATGGCATTCCATACAATTATGCCATGCCTTGGGTGACTTGTCACAAGTGTGGAAAGAAGGGCCATCTTGCTAATAATTGTCCAATGAAGAATACTCAATCAGCAAGCTGGAAAAGGAAGTCAGCTCACAGACAGTATGCTGACAACAGAAACAGACAGAAGACAGCTCCAAGACAGTATGCTGATAAGACCAGCAGAACATGGAAGAAGAGTTCTAAAGTGGTCCAAATGTGGATCAAGAAATCTGATCTTAATGTTCTATATGTTTTATCAACTAACACTGCTGGACCCAACAAAATTTGGGTACCAAAACGTTGAGTTGTTTGTGTTTGTTTTGTAGGTTTGTCTTGTGTCTAAAGTAAAGCCAAATCAATGGATATTGGATAGTGGATGCACTAGGCACATGAGTGGCGACAAATCTTAGTTTCTAAGCTTGAGGATGAAGAAGGGTGGTCGTGTCACAATTGGTGATAGCAAAACTCTTCCTATTCTTGGCAAGGGAACTATAGGTAATAGTATCATTTCTATTAACAAGGTACAATATGTCAAAGGTCTTACTTATAACTTGCTTAGTATAAGTCAGTTATTTGATGATGGTCATATTGTTAACTTTGGTAAGAATGAATGTACTATACTTGTTGGTGCTAACAAATCTCCTCTAGTTGCAAAACGAGAAGGAAATATATATGTTTTGAACTTTGAAGAACAGGAGGCAGGTGTTTGTTTAGCAGCTGTGGATAATAATCCAGAAATTTGGCATAGAAGGCTTGGACATGCTCATATGGATCATCTCAGCAAGCTGTCAGCAAAGAAGCTTATTCGAGGACTACCAAAGCTTAAGTATGTCAAGATGGAGACATGTTCTGCTTGTCAATTGGGAAAGCAAACAAGGACTCCACATAAGGCAAAGAAAATGGTATCCACTTCTAAACCTTTAGAGCTTCTTCACTTGGATCTTTTTGGTCCCGAAGCTTATAAGAGTATTGGAGGTAAACAATATGCCTTTGTTATTGTTGATGATTATTCTAGATTCACTTGGGTATTATTCTTGCGTACTAAAGATTGTGCTTTTAGTGAATTTGAGAAACTAATCAAGTTGCTTGAGAACAAACTAGATACAAGACTTGTAGGTATTCGAAGTGATCATGGTGGGGAATTCCAAAAAGACTTCATTACTTATTGTGAAGAAAGAGGAATCTCACATGAGTTCTCAGCACCTCGTACACCTCAGCAAAATGGATTGTAGAGCGTAAGAACAGGTCCTTACAAGAAACAGCTAGGACATTGCTGCAGGAGAGCAAGCTGCCAAGAAGCTTTTGGGCAGAAGCTGTCAACACAGCAAGCTATGTTCTTAACAGAGTGCTTATAAGGCCAATTCTCAACAAGACTCCTTATGAACTGCTAAGGAAAAAGAAGCCTAATATCAGCTATTTCAAGGTTTTTGGATCTAAGTGCTTCGTACTCAAAACCATTGATAGGGATGGTAAATTCGACTCTAAATCATATGAAGCTATATTTTTGGGTTATTCTTTAACAAGTCGTGCTTATAGAGTGTATAATCTTGCTAAACATACTGTTGAAGAGTCTATTGATGTTTCATTTCAAGAGTCTACTGATGATCTTGCAAGGGATGAGGAAGAATGTGCAGGTACAGGTACTGACAGCAAGCTGACAGTGAAGGAAACTGGAAATCAGCAAGCTGACAAGTCAACTGCCACAACTTCAGAAGGCAATAAAGCTACTGAATCCACTCCATCTCTTGAAGAAACTTTGGATAAGATGTCTAAGCTCACATTGGATGAATCCAGAGGTCAAACTTCATCAGCAAGCCAAAATGTTGTTGATCAGACTCCTCCTAGGCAGACTACAAGGAATGAAGAGGTCATAGCTCAACATAATCTACCAAAATCAACTAGAACAGTGAAGAATTATCCTCCTCAGTTGATCATTGGAGATAAATCAGCTGGAATCAAGACAAGGGAAGCTCAAGCCAACATTTGTGCTTATGCTGCCTTCATAGCTCAAGAGGAACCAAAGAATGTTCAAGAAGCTTTACAAGATGAAAATTGGATCATGGCAATGCAAGAAAGACTCAACCAATTCGAAAGATGTGATGTTTGGGAACTTGTAGATCCACCAAAGGATGCTTCAATTGTTAGAACCAAATGGGTGTTCAAGAATAAAGTTGATGAATTTGGTACTATCACTCGGAACAAAGCTAGACTTGTTGCACAAGGATACAATCAGCAAGAAGGAATTGATTTTGATCAACTTATGCTCCGGTTGCAAGATTGGAATCTATTAGGATGCTTTTATCATTTGCATGCTTCAAGAAGTTCAAGCTACATCAAACGGACGTCAAAAGTGCATTCTTGAATGGATATCTAAAGGAAGAAGTCTATGTCAAGCAACCACCAGGATTCGAGGATGAAAAATATCCCAACCGTGTCTACAAGCTCAAGAAGGCACTATATGGATTAAGGCAAGCACCTCGGTCATGGTATGAAAGGTTAAGTGAATTTTTGATCAAAAATGGTTTCATTAGAGGTAAAATTGATCCTACTTTGTTTACTATCTTTAAAGGTCAAGATATATTAGTTGTTCAAATATATGTAGATGATATTATATTTGGATCTACTAATGATTCTTTATGTAAGTGGTTTTCAAAGTGCATGCATAGTGAGTTTGACATGAGCATGATGGGAGAGCTCAATTATTTCTTGGGGCTCCAAATTACGCAAACTCCAGAAGGAATTTATGTGCATCAATCCAAGTATATCAAGAATTTACTCAAAAGATTTGGATATGAGAATATCAAGGCGAAATCAACACCAATGAGCGTTGTCAGCAAGCTGACAGCTGATGAAAATGGTAAAGATGTTGATGTTCGAATGTATAGAGGTATGATTGGTAGTTTACTTTATCTTACAGCCTCTAGACCTGATATTATGTATAGTGTTTGTGTTTGTGCTAGATTTCAAGCAAAACCAAAGGATTCTCACTTACAAGCTGTTAAAAGAATATTTAAATATTTAAATGGAACCATTACTTTGGGCTTATTGTAACACCCGTCAAAATTTTGGGTATGTTAAAAGTTTTATCTTCTAAAATATATTGATTTTGTGATTTAAGTATCTGAGAATTTGATTTATAGTTATATAAATAATCGATAGTGACCGGTAAATTTGCACCGCTCTAGAAAAGCTACATAAATAGAATTTTAGATGGCCACGAATTATTTAAGTAAATTTTATGATAGTAACGAGTGCCAAATGAATAATAAATAATTGGGAGCGGATATTCTATACAAATACAAATTCCGCTATTTTAAATAAATGTATAGATATATATCGTGGTATGAGAATATTTTGTGAGTTATAAAATATATTCATATACAATTATATATATGAGTATTAATTTAATTAAGGGCCCAACAATTTATGAGCTTACCAGATTATTTATTAATAGGGCGCCAGTGTGTAAAATAAATATAAAAAGTAGATGTTTTGGAAGGTGAAGTATTTTGTGTGAGAATATAAAATAGAATTTAAAATATTTAAGTAGTAGGCTCAAAATGTTAATTAAATTGAAATAAGGAGAAAATGATTTAATTAATAAAATAGTAAAAGATATTTTGGAGGATAGTAGATATTTGGAGTAGAGAAGATATTTTGAGGAGAAATAGTATTAAATTTGTAATCTTTTGGTGGAAGCCTCAAGATTTAACTAATTAAATAAAATGAAAATAAAAGATATTTGTAAGTGAAAAGATCTCCTAGCAATGGAGATATTTTGGTGAGAAAATATTATAAAATTATAAGATCTTCTAGTGGAAGCCTCTAGAGAATTAATAAATTAAAATAAAATTATTAGAAGTGTTAAGAGTAACTAAAAAAGGGGAAGCTTGCATTTGGTGTGTATTAGAGAGAGAAAGAGGCAAAAGAGAAAAAAAAAAGAAAGAGATTTAGAGTGAGAAGGGGAGAAGATTTGTGCAAGGATTCAAAGGCTTGGAGTTATTAAGAATAAAGATTTGATTTTTAAAGCAAGACCAGGCTACAAAAAGGTAAGATTCTTGAGCATTTAAGTTCTTTTGTATATTTGGATATAAAATAAGAAGTGATCTGGTAGTAGATACGTATGTGTTAGAGGTTGCTTTAAATACACCCAAGAAAGTAGGTGGGGTTTGAATATTCTTGTACTGTTGTTGTTTATTTTAAATTATTACCATATTCATATGTGTATAGCCACTGTAAATTTTAGGAGTAATATTTGTAGGGTCAAAACATGTTAATCAACTATAACAAGATCTGTGAACATATTAGCAGATTATATATTTGTTATTTTGTTTAGTTGCTGTGAAATATCATGTGTATGTTTATGTATACGACTAAAACCAAACTAGGGTTTATACTTGATTTGGGGGCTTAGCAAACTGAATCTGTTGGTTGCTTGTTGATTGGGAGAATAAGGAGCTTAGAAGGAGAGTGGATCGGAAGTGGGGGAGACGCGGCCGGAGCGCGCCACGAGCGTCGCCGGCGACGGCTCCGGGCGGTGGTTTTGAAGCCATTACGGTGGCAGATTGCGTGGGAGGAAAGGGAATTGAAGGAGGAGGCTGGTTTATTTTGTTGGCTTGTATGTGTGCGTGTGTCTGAGCGTGTGTGTGTCGAGGTCGCCGGAGAAGGCGAAGAGTCGCCACCCCCGCTGGTGGCGACGGGAAGGCGCGGAACAACGCTCGGAGAGGAGCAGCGAGGCGAGAGAGATAAGAGAGGGAAAGAGAAGAGAGAGAGAGGAGAGTAGAGTTTCGGGGTTTGGCCGGAAAATGGAAAGGAGGCTGAGTTTCTCAAAAATAAATGGAGGGATGCATAGATCGGGATTCGGGGAGTTGATTCATGGTGGTTGCGCGCGATTTGCAGGCCGCCGGAAAGTTGCCGGACGGTGGCTGCCGGCGGCAGCCATGGATGGAGGCTTGGTGAAGAAGATGGAGCTTGGGGAGGAGATGAGGGCAATCCAGTAAATAATCTAATCAGATTTAATTAATAAGAGATAATAAAAGAGGGATTATAAAATATTAAAATATTATAACAATTAAAAGAAAAATCTGATTGGTGAGGGAGTTAGGAAATAAAAGAATTAAAGTTAGTGTAAAGAGGGGAGGAGTGATTTAAGGGACAATACTTAAAATAAAGAATCAAATAATAAATAAATTGTAGGAATATAAGTGTAATAGATTTATTAGTGAGAATAAAATTAATAGTTGGTTGGACGAATAAATTAAGAATGAAATTAGATTGGTTTTTGATTAAAAAGAGATATGGTAGATTTTAATATTAAACACAATTATATGACCCAAGTGACAAATCTTATATTTAAGGATAAAAAAAAATTAATGAGATTAAATCATTCTAGTAACTGGAATAAATATGGAATGATTTAGAGTCAACATGAATATTCTAAGAAGAATATAAATAATGGTTACTTAATGTGAAGATTTACTAGTATGATTAATTTTGATGATATGAATTATTTATAATTTGAATGATGACAAGAGCCGTCGAGAATATTTTAAATAGACAAGGAATATTTTATAAGGAGATTTAATTTTTATAAATTTATTTTGGGAGCCTTATTATATGAATCAAAATCAAATATTTGGTCGCCATGCTAATATTTGAATAATACGATAATTAAAGTTGAATTGTGTGAATATTGGACTAAATATTATTATTTTATTTGCGTGAATATTTTAGAAAGGATTACTCCTGCATAAATTTCTTTTGGCAAAGGTGGGCCAGAAAATTGTAAAGTATTTAAGCGGTATCGAGGCAAGTACTTCTTACCCTATATTCTCTTTATTATTTTTGTTGAATTATTTTTGTACATTTATAATTTTATTATTCATGATTTCTGCCCGACTTAGCTTATATTTTATTCATTATTCCTTATGAGCAACTAGAATCAGAAATCAGAATTTTGCGTAAATAAGGTTGTTTCTCTTTGTTCGGAAGCAACCATTTATTTATTATATAAATTAGGATTATTTTCCCTTCTTCGGAAATAATCACTTTAATTAATTCAATGGTCGATATATTGTTCATATCGACTACCTTCGCCCCTATTGAACGAGACCCGCTAGATTCCTTGTTCGAATCTAGGATTTTGTGATCACTTTCATCATTTAATTTTATTCGAAAGTCTTAAATCCGGAGGTTGTTATTCTCACTGGTCAACGTGGCTTGTGATCCACGGTGTTTATTTATGAATGAGATTTTGGTCCCAAGTGAGGACTTTTACGAATACGGGGAACGTCGGAAGAGTTCGACGATGGCCTCAGAGATATTCGTTATGCTAGCTAAAGAGGATAGGGCGTGCTTATCTCGAGCCGTGATCGGGTGAGGATAAGTTGCGCAGGAGAACGGTACTCGGCGGTAGTTGATCGCATCGCTGCTGTATCGGGGCGGATTTGACCAGTTCTCAGTAATTAAAGTTCTTTTTGGATTTTCATATCGAGATATGTGGATTTATTGAGATCTTTCTGAATGTGTGTTTCATTGTTTAAATTAATTCAGATATATTGAATATATCGTCTGTACCATGTCTTGTGAAAATCCTGTGACAGATTTTACTTGCTGAGCCATTAAGAGCTCACTTCTTGCTATTATATATTTTTACTCAACAGTTAAGAATGAGGATGATGACCCGAGCCTACAATCGAGGCAGAGAAAAGGAAAGGAGCATGCACATGGCGGGAGCAATTTCCGAGGATGCACCTGAACCTCGTAGCTAGTTATTATATTTAAATAAATACTGTATAACTTTTAAGTACTATGAAGTCCTGCGTGACTAGACTTTTGGGATATGTACGTTGTGGAGATGATCCAAGGACTTGTGGATTGGTACCCACTGAACTTATATTATGGCTCTATATTATATTAACGTATGTTTGCAGGTTGCGAAGCTTGGTACCGTAACGTCCTAAATTCACGAAAGGGTGAGTTTGGGGTCGTTACAGAGTTGGTATCAGAGCTGTAGTTACTATTACTAGGAACGAGAAACCTAGGAATATAACTACGTGGGATTAGAAGCGTATGATAGTAGAAAAAGCGCTTAGTCTATACATATATACGTATATACGACTAAGCTAGGGGACTAGCAACCGATAACCCCTATAAACTGAGACTTAGAATATATTTACATTTATACTTAAAAGCTTTGGAACTTATATAGTAACTAATAGATTTTGCTTATGTTGTATAGATGTCTGACTACCGATCTGCCCGAGACCGATCTCCTACACCTTTCCCTAGGGAGGTCGTGGACTCTAGTTCAGACACTGATCCGACTGAGGAGTATATGGAGAGCGGGACTCGTCCATTCAGGTTCTTCCACCACCGCCTAGATCACCACCAGTTATGATCGATTTGACTGCTCCATCTCCACTTAGGGCTGAGACTGTGGATCCGGTTGATACTACATTGGGCATAGAGGAGCCTGTGACTTCAGTGTATGCTGCCCTTCCGGATCTGACCCAGGTGCCCACACTTTCGGCACCTTTGACTACTTCTGTGCCGGTACTTACTACTGAGAGTCAGGATGATCATGTTATGGCTGAGTTGGATAGGCACTTCCACCCCACACTTCCGGAGATTACTGCTATGATCACGGGTGTACCCGATGCCACTTTGCCAGCTTACGAGACCTTGACCCCTGCTGAGGTTGGTGCTACCATTGAGCGGGTGCCACCACCTATCCCCACCACCACTGATCAGATACCACCTATTCATGTTACTGCTGAGCTGGAGATGCATGTACCTCTTACCATTATTTCACCTATGCTGGGATCTTCCGGACCTGAGGCTCCGGTATGTGATACTGCTCCACCTACTCCTACCATACCAGTATCTGTTGTTACCACTGGATTGGGAGGGTTATTTGCACCCTTCCCTGTGACCGCTACGGGACAGATGGAGGACACTATTGCCACTGTACCCGCATTTCTGTTCGAGGAGCTGAGGTTGTCTTATGATGAGTTGTATGCTAGATACCACGAGGTTTTTATTACTCGAGATGCACTGTTGAGAATGATTGCGACTTCGAGGCCCGCTGCTCCTGTTGTTGAGGATGGTCTAGTTAGGAGGAGCGAGGTTATTGATGTGATGCACCAGACTGCTACTTCAGTGATCACCGGACTACAGAGTGCTATTGCTGAGTTACCTTCCAGTAGTGCCGGAGCTGTTGATCAGGGAGCTGTTGCTGCTTTAGTTGAGCTGACCAGATGTGAGTTTCTGAGCCGGGTGGATGAGATGTTTCGTCCACATTGACAGACGACAGATGATACTTTTGCTTTTGAGGGATGGCATATATAGACGACTGCGCATCTCTATCATTCAGGGAGTATATATATGACTACATATGGACTGACGCTTATATATTGGGAGATGACTACACGATGACTGATGGGATCGCATATTTTGCCTCTTTTGTTGCGATCTCGAGTTTATTTGACCCTAAATAGGTTGATGACTCTAGATATGGATGTAGTAGGATGATGATGATTATGTACCTATTTGATGATACTTTGACTTATTTGGGGATGTATTGCTACAGCACATTATCATGATGATTATATAATCATTCCTCGAGATATTACTGCTTTACCTTTGGCACATATTATAATTGATGATGATATTACTGTTGCATTTTCTTTCATGCATGATAATAATACACAATTCTTTTCATTTAAATGAGAGGATACTAAGAATTTATGTTTTCTATTAAAAAAAAAAAAGAGGAAAAAAAAACAAAAGAAAAAGAAAGAAGGGGGTTTTATTTCAAGTTTCCATACATGTTTCTAAATAAATAAAGACGGAAATTTTACCTCGAGTTTCAAATGTCAAGTTTCATGTTTTCTTAAAAAAAAAAAAAAAAAAAAGAGAAAAAGAGAAGAGCTAAGTAATATGTTCTCTCTAATAATAAAAATATATAAATTTTCTTTGCAATTGTACCTATATCTACAATAGCATTTTCTCTCTAAATAAATGACAAGATGAAAATGGCTTTCGATCATAAAGGAATTTTAGAAAATATATATACATTCTCCAAAATAGAAACTATATTTTCAGTAATATCTATATATAAATATATATATATATATATATATATATATATATATATATATATATATATATATGTCTCCGTACTTATGGTGACACCAACACAATGATTTCCGACCACCAAAGAATTTTAATATATTTATATATCTATGTATATATTTTTCAGAAAAGAGTATATACATTCTTTTATATAAATATAGTCATAAATACCAAATTTATTTATTTGATTTTAAAGGAAGGAAGCTTTGATTTCAAAATATATACTTTCTGTTATATAAATATTAAAAAAATATATATATATATACATATTCATGGGGTTCATGTATTATGTATTGATCAATATAAGAAAAAGGAATTTAGTCTACTTATTTTGTGTAGTTTATATAGAGTCACCTATACACATACTTTTAGTTGTCAACATAAGCATGCATATGGAGGATTCTATAAATTAATGCCCGCACCTCTTATAAGGAATTTTGAGTATTTTGGACCCGATTGGAGTTCTCTTGCATATATATGGCTGATGTGATATAAACTGACTATCTGAATTGTTTTAATTCTAGAAAGAAGAAACCAAGAAAGATGCCACCAAGGAGAAGAGGACGACCCCGAATAAACCGTGCCCCAACCCCTGAGGAAGAACAAAGTGAGAACGCACATACCCAACAACCAAGCCAAGAAAATAACCCTGAAGGAGAACCCCGTAGAAATGACAATGACCCTGCAGCAATTCTACTTGAGTTTCTACGACAACACACTCAGAACCCTCCACCTGAGCCGAGAGCACCCCCGGAAAGACAGCCTAACCCTACTGTCACTTTCAAATCTTTCAAGACACTGAATCCCCCCGAATTTAAGGGAACTACTGACCCTGTAGAGGCCCGAGTGTGGCTTAGAGAAATTGAGAAGTACTTTGAAATAGTAGGAGTGGAGGAGGATAAGAAGACGATATTTGCGGCTTTTATGCTCAAGGGTGAAGCCAACTACTGGTGGGAAGCAAAGAGAGGAATGGAAGGCACGGCAACAATTCCGTGGGACCGATTCACTCATCTATTCCTTGAAAAGTATTACCCGAAGCACTTGGAAAAGCAGATGGAGATTAAGTTTTTGGAACTGAAGCAAGGAAACATGTCGGTGGCGGAATATGAGAATAAGTTTTCGGAACTTTCTCGATTTGTACCTCATTATGTGGACACAGAAGAGAAGAGAGCATGGCGATTCCAGCAAGGGCTGAAACCCTGGATTCAAAATAAGGTGGCGATACTAGAGATTACAACTTATGCAACTATGGTGCAAAAGGCAACAATTGTGGAAAATGGATCTGAGCTGTATTCTAAGGACAAGGGAGGAATAAAGAGGAAGTTCTCAGGAGAAGCTGAAGGTAGTGGAAGAAGGTTTGATGGTAACAAAGGAAAGAATGTATTTGTGAAGAGAGACAACCAGAAGGGTAATAGTCAAAGGTTTGGGAATCGAAACAATCGAGATGGGGGAGCTAGATACCGATCCCCTCATACTGCCAACATGATTAAAGGAAGGCCCCCAGCACCTGAATGTAAGACTTGTGGACGAAGACACGGAGGACAATGCAGACAGGAGAATGTGGTTTGTTATGTGTGTGGAAAGAAGGGGCATTATGCGACTGGATGTAAGGAAAAGGGAGTTACATGTTTCTCGTGTGGAAAGAGAGGGCACTATGCAAAGGATTGCCGACAAGCTGGTAAAGAGAGCACCACTCCCAGACTTATGGCACCACCACCAAAAGACAACAGCGAGCGGAACAACAACGCCACTGGTAGCAAGCCCACTAGTCGTTCTTTCAATATGTCTATCAAAGAGGCCATTGTGGACAATGATGTGATTTCAGGTACGCTTCTAGTAAATTCTGTGAATGCATGTGTGTTAGTTGATTCGGGAGCCACTAGATCTTTTATATCAGAACGTCTCTTAACTAAATTGAGATTGGAACCACAACGATTAAAAGAAGAAATGATGATAGAAATTGCAAATCAAGAAGTAATACCTGTGAACCAAGTGTGTCCTAGTTGTACGATAGAGATTCAAGGAAGACTTTTCGAAGCGGACCTTATTCCTTTTAGACTTGGAGAGTTTGATGTGATTCTAGGAATGGATTGGCTAGCCCGTTACGAAGCGCAGATCAATTGTAAGACGAAGAGAGTTAGTTTAAAAGCCAACGACAACAAGAGGATAACCTTACGAGGTCAGAAACAAAATCGCAAGCTGTTAACTATGGCTCAAGTCACCAGAATGCTTCGCCAAGGGTGTCAGGCTTATTTAGCTCATGTAGTAGATACCGAAAAGCCTACGCCTAAGTTAGAAGAGATTCCCGTAGTGAACAAATTTGTCGATGTATTTCCCGAGGAACTGCCAGGATTACCCCCTGATAGGGAAGTTGAGTTCACCATAGAATTGGCACCAGGAACCGCACCAGTTTCCAAAGCTCCTTATAGGATGGCCCCTGTAGAGATGAAAGAGCTAGCTATCCAACTTCAAGATTTGTTAGACAAAGGAGTGATTCGACCCAGTGTGTCGCCGTGGGGAGCACCAGTGCTATTCGTCAAGAAGAAAGATGGGACTATGAGGTTGTGTATCGATTATCGAGAACTGAACAAGCTGACCATTAAGAATAAGTACCCCTTACCCCGTATTGACGATTTATTTGATCAACTGAAGGGAGCGTCTTGTTTTTCAAAGATTGATTTGAGGTCAGGTTATCACCAGTTGAAAATCAGAGAAGAAGATGTGCCTAAAACAGCATTTAGAACAAGGTACGGACACTATGAGTTTCTGGTGATGCCATTTGGACTAACCAACGCACCAGCTGCTTTTATGGACCTAATGAATCGAGTATTCAAGAAATATCTGGATAAGTGTGTAATAGTGTTTATTGATGATATCTTGATATATTCAAAGACCCCTGATGAACACGCAGAACATTTGAGATTGGCTCTGGAGATTTTGAGGAAGGAAAGGTTATATGCCAAGTTTACGAAATGTGAGTTTTGGTTGGATAAGGTACAGTTTTTGGGACATATTGTGAGCAGTGAAGGAATCTCAGTGGATCCTGCTAAAGTAGAAGCGGTGGCAAATTGGGAGCAACCAAAGACGCCCACAGAAGTGCGAAGTTTCTTAGGTCTAGCTGGATACTATAGACGATTTGTACAAGATTTTTCTAAGATAGCCGCGCCTTTAACCAGACTTACTCGAAAGAATGAGAAATTTGAATGGACTCCTAAATGTGAGGAGAGTTTTCAAGAATTGAAGAAACGCTTGATTTCTGCGCCAGTGCTAACCTTGCCAGATGAAACCGGTAATTTTGTGATCTTTAGTGACGCTTCTCATAAGGGACTTGGGTGTGTTCTAATGCAACACGGGAAAGTAATTGCATATGCTTCCCGGCAATTGAAAGATTATGAAACAAGATATCCTACCCATGACTTGGAGTTAGCGGCAATAGTCTTTGCACTTAAGATTTGGAGGCATTATTTATACGGAGAGAAGTGTGAAATTTACACGGACCATAAAAGCTTAAAGTACATTTTCACGCAGAAAGAACTGAATATGAGACAGAGGAGATGGCTAGAGCTGATAAAGGATTATGATTGCACTATTAATTATCATCCAGGGAAGGCGAATGTAGTTGCTGATGCTCTAAGCCGAAAAGAGAAGTTGAAGTTACTAGTGTCGTCAGAAGAATTGATTCGAGAGATGGAGAAGTTGGAGATTGAAGTGAAGATTCCAATGCAAACTCGAGAAAGAAACTATGAGATCCAAGTACAACCCGAAATACTCGAGAAGATTCGAAGAAGCCAAGAGATGATGATAGAGAAGAACAAAGAAGAATTAACAGGAGAAGAGATTTCATGTCAGAAGGATGATAAGGGAGTTAGAAGGTTCACATCTCGTATTTGGATTCCAAACATACCAGAATTAAAAGAGGAGATCATGCATGAGGCTCACAATTCTAGATACTCAATCCACCCCGGAAGTACCAAGATGTATCAAGATATTAAAGGGAACTTTTGGTGGCCTAATATGAAGCGTGAAATCGCTGATTGGGTAAGTAGATGTCTAACGTGTCAGAAGATTAAAGCAGAACATCAAAGACCGAGCGGATTGCTACAACCCTTAGAGATCCCCGAATGGAAGTGGGAACATGTGACTATGGATTTCATTGTAGGTTTACCAAAGTCAAAGACGAATCACGACGCGATATGGGTAATAGTTGATAGATTAACAAAGTCCGCACATTTCCTGCCGATCAACGAGAGGTATACTATTGAGAGATTGGTAAATCTATACTTAAAAGAGATTGTAGTAAGACATGGAGTTCCGGTATCAATCGTATCGGATCGTGATGCACGATTTACTTCAAGATTCTGGAAAAGTTTTCAAGAGTGTTTAGGCACCAGGCTGAACTTGAGCACTGCTTATCACCCTCAAACAGATGGACAGAGTGAAAGGACCATTCAGACAATAGAGGATATGTTGAGAGCATGTGTTTTAGACTTTAGGGGGAACTGGGATGACCATTTGCCATTGGTAGAGTTCGCGTACAACAATAGTTATCACGCAAGCATAGGCATGGCACCGTATGAAGCCCTATATGGCCGAAAATGTAGATCACCTATCTGTTGGGAAGAAGTCGGAGAGAGAAAGATTTATGGCCCGGAGTTGGTTGAGCAAACTAAGCAATCTATAGAGACGATCAAGAAGAGACTGACAGCTGCACAAGACCGACAAAGAAAATACGCCAATTTGGGAAGAAAGAATAAAGAATTTGAAGTAGGAGAGAAGGTTTTACTAAAGATATCGCCCTGGAAAGGAGTTATGAGATTCGGGAAAAAGGGGAAACTGAGTCCCAGATACATAGGACCCTTTGAGATTTTAAGAAGAGTGGGAAATGTTTCGTATCAACTAGCATTACCACCCGATCTACAGTATATACACGATGTCTTTCATATTTCAGTTCTAAAAACGTACAAGCCCGACAACCGACATGTGTTAGCTTATGAACCCATTAACGTTGAACCGGATTTGACCTACGAGGAGCAGCCAATAAAGATCATAGACCCCAAGATTAAGGAATTGAGGAATAAAAGTGTAAAGATGGTGAAGGTGGTGTGGAAGAACCATTTGATCGAAGAGGCCACTTGGGAGCCAGAATTTGAAATGCGAAAGAATTATCCATCTCTCTTCCCTGAAAGCGTCGATTCCGGGGACGGAATCCTTTAAGGGGGGAAGAATGTAACACCCGTCAAAATTTTGGGTATGTTAAAAGTTTTATCTTCTAAAATATATTGATTTTGTGATTTAAGTATCTGAGAATTTGATTTATAGTTATATAAATAATCGATAGTGGCCGGTAAATTTGCACCGCTCTAGAAAAGCTACATAAATAGAATTTTAGATGGCCACGAATTATTTAAGTAAATTTTATGATAGTAACGAGTGCCAAATGAATAATAAATAATTGGGAGCGGATATTCTATACAAATACAAATTCCGCTATTTTAAATAAATGTATAGATATATATCGTGGTATGAGAATATTTTGTGAGTTATAAAATATATTCATATACAATTATATATATGAGTATTAATTTAATTAAGGGCCCAACAATTTATGAGCTTACCAGATTATTTATTAATAGGGCGCCAGTGTGTAAAATAAATATAAAAAGTAGATGTTTTGGAAGGTGAAGTATTTTGTGTGAGAATATAAAATAGAATTTAAAATATTTAAGTAGTAGGCTCAAAATGTTAATTAAATTGAAATAAGGAGAAAATGATTTAATTAATAAAATAGTAAAAGATATTTTGGAGGATAGTAGATATTTGGAGTAGAGAAGATATTTTGAGGAGAAATAGTATTAAATTTGTAATCTTTTGGTGGAAGCCTCAAGATTTAACTAATTAAATAAAATGAAAATAAAAGATATTTGTAAGTGAAAAGATCTCCTAGCAATGGAGATATTTTGGTGAGAAAATATTATAAAATTATAAGATCTTCTAGTGGAAGCCTCTAGAGAATTAATAAATTAAAATAAAATTATTAGAAGTGTTAAGAGTAACTAAAAAAGGGGAAGCTTGCATTTGGTGTGTATTAGAGAGAGAAAGAGGCAAAAGAGAAAAAAAAAAGAAAAAGGTTTTGAGTGAGAAGGGGAGAAGATTTGTGCAAGGATTCAAAGGCTTGGAGTTATTAAGAATAAAGATTTGATTTTTAAAGCAAGACCAGGCTACAAAAAGGTAAGATTCTTGAGCATTTAAGTTCTTTTGTATATTTGGATATAAAATAAGAAGTGATCTGGTAGTAGATACGTATGTGTTAGAGGTTGCTTTAAATACACCCAAGAAAGTAGGTGGGGTTTGAATATTCTTGTACTGTTGTTGTTTATTTTAAATTATTACCATATTCATATGTGTATAGCCACTGTAAATTTTAGGAGTAATATTTGTAGGGTCAAAACATGTTAATCAACTATAACAAGATCTGTGAACATATTAGCAGATTATATATTTGTTATTTTGTTTAGTTGCTGTGAAATATCATGTGTATGTTTATGTATACGACTAAAACCAAACTAGGGTTTATACTTGATTTGGGGGCTTAGCAAACTGAATCTGTTGGTTGCTTGTTGATTGGGAGAATAAGGAGCTTAGAAGGAGAGTGGATCGGAAGTGGGGGAGACGCGGCCGGAGCGCGCCACGAGCGTCGCCGGCGACGGCTCCGGGCGGTGGTTTTGAAGCCATTACGGTGGCAGATTGCGTGGGAGGAAAGGGAATTGAAGGAGGAGGCTGGTTTATTTTGTTGGCTTGTATGTGTGCGTGTGTCTGAGCGTGTGTGTGTCGAGGTCGCCGGAGAAGGCGAAGAGTCGCCACCCCCGCTGGTGGCGACGGGAAGGCGCGGAACAACGCTCGGAGAGGAGCAGCGAGGCGAGAGAGATAAGAGAGGGAAAGAGAAGAGAGAGAGAGGAGAGTAGAGTTTCGGGGTTTGGCCGGAAAATGGAAAGGAGGCTGAGTTTCTCAAAAATAAATGGAGGGATGCATAGATCGGGATTCGGGGAGTTGATTCATGGTGGTTGCGCGCGATTTGCAGGCCGCCGGAAAGTTGCCGGACGGTGGCTGCCGGCGGCAGCCATGGATGGAGGCTTGGTGAAGAAGATGGAGCTTGGGGAGGAGATGAGGGCAATCCAGTAAATAATCTAATCAGATTTAATTAATAAGAGATAATAAAAGAGGGATTATAAAATATTAAAATATTATAACAATTAAAAGAAAAATCTGATTGGTGAGGGAGTTAGGAAATAAAAGAATTAAAGTTAGTGTAAAGAGGGGAGGAGTGATTTAAGGGACAATACTTAAAATAAAGAATCAAATAATAAATAAATTGTAGGAATATAAGTGTAATAGATTTATTAGTGAGAATAAAATTAATAGTTGGTTGGACGAATAAATTAAGAATGAAATTAGATTGGTTTTTGATTAAAAAGAGATATGGTAGATTTTAATATTAAACACAATTATATGACCCAAGTGACAAATCTTATATTTAAGGATAAAAAAAAAATTAATGAGATTAAATCATTCTAGTAACTGGAATAAATATGGAATGATTTAGAGTCAACATGAATATTCTAAGAAGAATATAAATAATGGTTACTTAATGTGAAGATTTACTAGTATGATTAATTTTGATGATATGAATTATTTATAATTTGAATGATGACAAGAGCCGTCGAGAATATTTTAAATAGACAAGGAATATTTTATAAGGAGATTTAATTTTTATAAATTTATTTTGGGAGCCTTATTATATGAATCAAAATCAAATATTTGGTCGCCATGCTAATATTTGAATAATACGATAATTAAAGTTGAATTGTGTGAATATTGGACTAAATATTATTATTTTATTTGCGTGAATATTTTAGAAAGGATTACTCCTGCATAAATTTCTTTTGGCAAAGGTGGGCCAGAAAATTGTAAAGTATTTAAGCGGTATCGAGGCAAGTACTTCTTACCCTATATTCTCTTTATTATTTTTGTTGAATTATTTTTGTACATTTATAATTTTATTATTCATGATTTCTGCCCGACTTAGCTTATATTTTATTCATTATTCCTTATGAGCAACTAGAATCAGAAATCAGAATTTTGCGTAAATAAGGTTGTTTCTCTTTGTTCGGAAGCAACCATTTATTTATTATATAAATTAGGATTATTTTCCCTTCTTCGGAAATAATCACTTTAATTAATTCAATGGTCGATATATTGTTCATATCGACTACCTTCGCCCCTATTGAACGAGACCCGCTAGATTCCTTGTTCGAATCTAGGATTTTGTGATCACTTTCATCATTTAATTTTATTCGAAAGTCTTAAATCCGGAGGTTGTTATTCTCACTGGTCAACGTGGCTTGTGATCCACGGTGTTTATTTATGAATGAGATTTTGGTCCCAAGTGAGGACTTTTACGAATACGGGGAACGTCGGAAGAGTTCGACGATGGCCTCAGAGATTATTCGTTATGCTAGCTAAAGAGGATAGGGCGTGCTTATCTCGAGCCGTGATCGGGTGAGGATAAGTTGCGCAGGAGAACGGTACTCGGCGGTAGTTGATCGCATCGCTGCTGTATCGGGGCGGATTTGACCAGTTCTCAGTAATTAAAGTTCTTTTTGGATTTTCATATCGAGATATGTGGATTTATTGAGATCTTTCTGAATGTGTGTTTCATTGTTTAAATTAATTCAGATATATTGAATATATCGTCTGTACCATGTCTTGTGAAAATCCTGTGACAGATTTTACTTGCTGAGCCATTAAGAGCTCACTTCTTGCTATTATATATTTTTACTCAACAGTTAAGAATGAGGATGATGACCCGAGCCTACAATCGAGGCAGAGAAAAGGAAAGGAGCATGCACATGGCGGGAGCAATTTCCGAGGATGCACCTGAACCTCGTAGCTAGTTATTATATTTAAATAAATACTGTATAACTTTTAAGTACTATGAAGTCCTGCGTGACTAGACTTTTGGGATATGTACGTTGTGGAGATGATCCAAGGACTTGTGGATTGGTACCCACTGAACTTATATTATGGCTCTATATTATATTAACGTATGTTTGCAGGTTGCGAAGCTTGGTACCGTAACGTCCTAAATTCACGAAAGGGTGAGTTTGGGGTCGTTACACTTATTCAATCCTATCACAAATGCTTTTGATCTTGTTGGGTATAGTGATGCAGATTATGCAGGTAGTCAAACTGATAGAAAAAGTACAAGTGGTGTTTGTGCATTTTTGGGTTAAAGCTTAGTTTCTTGGTTAAGCAAGAAGCAAACTTCAGTTGCTCTATCTACAGCTGAGGGGGAGTATTTAGCAGCTGGTAGCTGTTGCTCTCAAATGCTATGGATGAGACAACAATTGAAGGACTTTGGAATCAAATGCAAGCAAACTCCTATCTTTTGTGACAACACAAGTACAATCAATATTTCAGAAAATCCAGTCAATCATTCAAGGACAAAACACATTGATGTTCGACATCATTTTCTGAGAGACAATGTTGCAAAGGGTGCTGTTAAGCTGATTTTTGTGGCTACAGCAGATCAGCTAGCTGACATCTTCACAAAACATCTTCCTGAAGAACGCTATGTCGTGCTGAGAAGGGAATTGGGTATGTGTGATGTGCAGTCAGCAAGCTAATAAGCTTGGTCCGGGTACTATCAGCTTACTCTCTGTGCTTTACATTTTGTTAATTATTTTTGCATGAGGGTTATTTCAAGAGTTTCTTGTTAATTTCACTTCATAAATTAACTATCCGTTATGTGAAGGTTAACATGATTTTATGTGTTGAATATTCTTACGTGATTTTGTGCTAATCTATGTGATTTATGGTTGATGTTTTAGAATTCAAATTTTATCTGTTGCTATATAAGTGGAACTGAGATTAGATTTGTTATTAGATTTTATCTTAATTATTTCACAATGCAGTATTTAAATAAAGTCGGTTTCGTTAATAAAATTCCTAAAATAAATCCCCCGATAATGATTCAAAAAGGTTTAAAGTCTATCCTTTCCCCGAGTCTTTATCACTTCTTCTTTAAAAGCGCCCCCGAACCTAGGGTTTCATCAATATTTTTCAACCGATACACATTCTTCGCCATTGCTACGATTGGAGCTCGAGTTGCCATGAGGATGAAGACGAGAGCTAATATCAAGGGTCACACCCATATTTCTAAGAAGCGGGCTTTGGTTGATGAAGATGATCTTGAGGAGATTGTAGCGCCGGTCGATGTTGAAAGCGGCGATGAACAATCAGGGGTTTTGCGGTCTGGTCTCGAGAAATCTGGAAAGAAGCGAGTGAAGTCTGAAGAAAAGGGTGAGGGTTCTGATTTCGCTAGTCGAAAGGTCATCTTGGGGAAACCCTTGTCTGGTAAGGCCTTTCACTCTTGTGGTGTGGTTAAGCTATTTTCTGCTCTTGGATTTGAATCTTTTCTTGTGGATTTACCAAAAATCTGTTATCCATTTCATGTTCGGGAATTTTATGGGAACTTAACTGAAATTGAATCGGGTCAGGTTGTGTCTTTTGTCAATGATACTAAGATCACGTTATCACCTCTGTTTTTGAATGCTATCTTAAAAACCCCTCCCTCCCCTGTGTCTATTTTTACTAAAAGAGGGTTTAAGGATGTTGAGGGTTTGTCTAGGAAGGAACAATTTACTTTGATTACTGGAGTAGAGTGTGCTACTGATATTACTTATCCATCTACTACCTCTATTCTACCACTTGCTCATGCACTGTTTAAAGTTTCTATTGAGAATGTAAGTCCTAGGATGGGTACTCGTTCTAATCTGTCTGCACAAGATATGGTGATTGTTTCTATGTTGTTATCTGGGAAACAATTTGATATGGCTGATTTAATTCTGAAAACTATGATGAATGTTGTGGATGGGAAGTCATCAACTGGACTCCCATATGGTTTGTTGCTTACTCGGGTGTTTGAATGGTTTGGTGTGAATTTTGATGGGGCTGAGAGTATTCAGGCTAAGGAGTTTCTGGATCTTAAGTGTCTTGCTCAGTCTAATTTGAAGCTTGAGAAGGATGGGACTCTGTCCACTGTTGAGGTTCTTTTGTCACCACCACCTCTAGTTCCATCTCAGTCTGCTGGTGTTGATTTGGGTATTTCTGCTAAAGAAATTCTGGATTACATGGAGGAATTGCGAGCAAATCATAAGCAGTTGGTGGACGGGCAAAAAAAGCTTTCTGAACAGATGGAAGAGTTGTCGAATCAGTTTCAATTCTGGAAGGATATTGTCTTTGGAGGCAAGACTGGGAACTCTCCTGAGAAGTGTAGCTCTGGGAGCTTCGTTTATGAGCTTCGTAGGAGGATGTTTGGTTCTGCCGGTTCGTCTGATGTCAAATTTGCTTTCACTTCTGAGGATGATGCCACTGATAGTCCTAGGCCACGAACAGCTCTTGATGCGCTTAAGGAGGCTGCTGGAACGGTTACTCTTGATGCTGCTGGGAATGTCAATGTAGCGGAGGCTCTTGCGGCGGTGGCTGCAAAGGAGAAAGCTGATAAGGACGATGAAGAAGTTTGATTTTCTCACCTTTTAGATGATTAAGGGGGAGAACAATTTAGGAACTTTTAATAATAAAACTTGTGTGTGCTTAAATGTTTAAGTGCTAACTTCTTATGGCCCTATGTGTTTCAGACTGAGTTGTTAAGTTGTTTGAATCTGTTGGTTACCAGGTGGTTTATCCTGGTTAGGATTTGTTTTGGATGCTTATCTGTATCCAGGTGGTTTATCCTGGTCAGATGTCTAGTTTATTTATCTATGCTTGGTTTGATATATCAACTGCTTTGCATGAAATATTTGTTATATCTGATTTATGTGCTGAATTGATATATGTGCTAAGTTTTAATGATATTAGATTGTTGTATTCAGGGGGAGTATTATTACTTTTCCTAAATATGGTGTAATCATCAAAAAGGGGAAGATTGATACTCTCAAGGTTTTGATGATCACACTGCCAGCAAGCTAATAGCATAAAATTGGTGCTTGTTAGCGAGCTATCAAAGTGATATATGCATGTGCTAACAGCTTGATAAGTTTCAGTGTTATGTTCAACTGTCAGCAAGCTTACAGGTTATTATCCAGGCTTATCAGCAAGCTCACAGCGTGAACAGAATAACAAACAGATAAGGATTGAAGTCGAAAAGCAAGGAGATTTATTAGGAATCGATTTGTAAGGACTTTAATATTTATATATGACTTATATAAATATTAGAGCTCAGTTTTAAATCAGTATTTCAAACAAAAACGATTTCCTAACTTATAGGAGTTTTTATCTCTTATTCGATCTTATCTAAAACAACTCCTATCCTATTTCAAATTATGGTTTTTATATAAACGTTTTTACTGAGATATATTCACAACGTTTTGACGCTTTTTACTCAGTAAACTTCACAAGATTAAACGTTCAAATTGGGAACAAATTATGCGTGAGTTCGGTTGGAACAAGAACGTTTGAATTTGTTAGCAAATTGACCGTTGGATCTTTGTGTATATATACTTGAGTGTGGTTTCCGTTTTAAATAACAAGAACACACTTCAAGCTTCTGAAGTACAACACACTTACATTGCAAAATCTTTTCTTTGAGCTCTAGTGCTTATATTTGATTATATATCTATATTGAGTTCATAGTTTCGGTTGTATTACACTCACACATTGTATTGTTCAAAGTGTAAAGTTTTGTTGCTGTGTATCGAGCTTGTGAAACAAGGGAACAAGGGGACTAGTTAGCTAGAAGAGTATACTTGGGAAGTATAGGTCTTGGAGAGCTTTTGGTTCGTGGTTCAGGGGTTTCAGCAAGCTGATAACAGGAACAAGGGTTAAAGGGAGTTATATTATTGAATCATTGTAATTGTTTACATTATTGATTAATAATATAATCTCTTACCAATTGGTAGGGGACCAGGACGTAGACCATTAGGGTTAGGGGTCGAACCTGGCTAAAATTCTCTGTGTTGCTAGCTTACTGATTATATCTGTTTTGCATTGCATCTGCATTGTTAGCTAGCTGACTGTCTACTCTGATAATTAACAGCAAGCTGTCTGTGACAGTATAACTATTCGGTAACATTAAAAATCGGTCATATTAGCCATAACACCTATTCACCCCCCTCTAGGTGTCTAATTTCAATTCCAGACTCGTTTGAAGTTGAAAACAACTTGTAGCTTCATTTCTGGTTGTTTGAAATTGGAATCAAATTGTAGTATTATTTTTTATTCGTTTGAGCTTTTGAACCACTTGGAGCTTCATTATTGACTAGATTGAAGTTGGAAACAACTTGCAGCTTAATTCCAGACTCATTTGAAGTTGAAAACAACTTGTAGTTTCATTTTTGGTTGTTTGAAATTGGAATCAACTCGTAGTTTCATTCTTGACTCATTTGAGCTTGGAATCAACTTGTAGCTTTATTATTGACTAGATTGAAGTTGGAAACAACTTGTAGCTTCATTCCAGACTCGTTTGAAGTTGAAAACAACTTGTAGTTGCATTTTTGGTTGTTTGAAATTGGAATCAAATTGTAGTTTTATTTTAGATTCGTTTGAGCTTGTAAACCACTAGGAGCTTCATTATTGACTAGATTGAAGTTGGAAACAACTTGCAGCTTAATTCCAGACTCATTTGAAGTTGAAAACAACTTGTAGTTTAATTTTTGGTTGTTTGAAATTGGAGTCAACTTGTAGTTTCATTCTTGACTCGTTTGAGCTTGGAATCAACTTGTAGATTTATTATTGACTAGATTGAAGTTGGAAACAACTTGTAGCTTCATTCCAGACTCGTTTGAAGTTTGAAACAACTTGTAGCTTCATTTTTGGTTGTTTAAAATTGGGATCAACTTGTAGTATTATTTTTGACTCGTTTGAGCTTGTAAACCACTTGGAGCTTCATTATTGACCTCATTGAAGTTGGAAACAAGTTATAGTTTAATTCCAAACTCGTTTGAAATTGAAAACAACTTGTAGCTTCTTTTAGGGTTGTTTGAAATTGGAATCAACTTGTAGTTTCATTCTTGATTCGTCTGAGCTTGTAAACCACTTGGAGCTTCATTATTGACTAGATTGAAGTTGGAAACAACTTGAAGCTTAATTCCAGACTCATTTGAAGTTGAAAACAATTTGTAGTTTCATTTTCGGTTGTTTGAAATTGGAATCAACTTGTAGTTTCATTCTTGACTCGTTTGTGCACGGAAATAATTTTTAGCTTCATTATCGACTAGATTGAAGTTGCAAACAACTTGTAGATTCATTCCAGACTCGTTTGAAGTTGAAAACAACTTGTAGCTTCATTTTTGGTTGTTTGAAATTGGAATCAAATTGTAGTATTATTTTTGATTCGTTTGAGCTTGTAAACCACTTGGAGCTTCATTATTGACTAGATTGAAGTTGGAAACAACTTGCAGCTTAATTCGAGACCCCTTTGAAGTTGAAAACAACTTGTAGTTTCATTTTTGGTTGTTTGAAATTGGAATCAACTTATAGTTTCATTCTTGACTCGTTTGAGCTTGAAATCAATTTGTAGCTTTATTATTGACTAGATTGAAGTTGGAAACAACTTGTAGCTTCATTCCAGACTCGTTTGAAGTTGAAAACAAATTGTAGTGTCATTTTTGGTTGTTTGAAATTGGAATCAACTTGTAGTTTCATTCTTGACTCGTTTGAGCTTGAAAACAACTTGTAGCTTTATTATTGACTAGATTGAAGTTGGAAACAACTTGTAGCTTCATTCCAGACTCGTTTGAAACTGAAAATTACTTGTAGCTTCATTTTCGGTTGTTTGAAATTGGAATCAACTTGTAGTTTCATTCTTGACTCGTTTGTGGACGGAAACAATTTTTAGCTTCATTATCGACTAGATTAAAGTTGGAAACAACTTGTAGATTCATTCCAGACTCATTTGAAGTTGAAAACGACTTGTAGCTTCATTTCTGATTGTTTGAAGTTGGAATCAAATTGTAGTATTATTTTTGATTCGTTTGACCTTGTAAACCACTTGGAGCTTCATTATTGACTAGATTGAAGTTGGAAACAACTTGCAGCTTAATTCGAGACCCATTTGAAGTTGAAAACAACTTGTAGTTTCATTTTTGGTTGTTTGAAATTGGAATCAACTTGTAGTTTCATTCTTGACTCGTTTGAGTTTGAAATAAATTTGTAGCTTTATTATTGACTAGATTGAAGTTGGAAACAACTTGGAGCTTCATTCCAGACTCCTTTGAAGTTGAAAACAACTTGTAGTTTCATTTTTGGTTGTTTGAAATTGGAATTAACTTGTAGTTTCATTCTTGACTCATTTGAGCTTGGAATCAACTTGTAGCTTTATTATTGACTAGATTGAAGTTGGAAACAACTTGTAGCTCCATTCCAGACTCGTTTGAAGTTGAAAACAACTTGTAGCTTCATTTTTGGTTGTTGGAAATTGGAATCAAATTGTAGTTTTATTTTGATTCGGTTGAGCTTGTAAACCACTTGGAGCTTCATTATTGACTAGATTGATGTTGGAAACAACTTGCAGCTTAATTCCAGACTCATTTGAAGTTGAAAACAACTTGTAGTTTCCTTTTTGGTTGTTTGAAATTGGAATCAACTTGTAGTTTCATTCTTGACTCGTTTGAGCTTGGAATCAACTTGTAGCTTTATTATTGACTAGATTGAAGTTGGAAACAACTTGTAGATTCATTCGAGACTCGTTTGAAGTTGAAAACAACTTGTAGTTTCATTTTTGGTTGTTTGAAATTGGAATCAACTTGTAGTTTAATTTTTGACTCGTTTGAGCTTGAAAACAACTTGTAGCATTATTATTGACTAGATTGAAGTTGGAAACAACTTGTAGCTTCATTCCAGAGTCGTTTGAAACTGAAAATTACTTGTAGCTTCATTTTCGGTTGTTTGAAATTGAAATCAACTTGTAGTTTCATTCTTGACTCGTTTGTGCACGGAAATAATTTTTAGCTTCATTATCGACTAGATTAAAGTTGGAAACAACTTGTAGATTCATTCCAGACTCATTTGAAGTTGAAAACGACTTGTAGCTTCATTTCTGGTTGTTTGAAATTGGAATCAAATTGTAGTATTATTTTTGATTCGTTTGACCTTGTAAACCACTTGGAGCTTCATTATTGACTAGATTGAAGTTGGAAACAACTTGCAGCTTAATTCGAGACCCATTTGAAGTTTAAAACAACTTGTAGTTTCATTTTTGGTTGTTTGAAATTGGAATCAACTTGTAGTTTCATTCTTGACTCGTTTGAGCTTGAAATAAATTTGTAGCTTTATTATTGACTAGATTGAAGTTGGAAACAACTTGGAGCTTCATTCCAGACTCCTTTGAAGTTGAAAACAACTTGTAGTTTCATTTTTGGTTGTTTGAAATTGGAATCAACTTGTAGTTTCATTCTTGACTCATTTGAGCTTGGAATCAACTTGTAGTTTTATTATTGACTAGATTGAAGTTGGAAACAACTTGTAGATTCATTCCAGACTCATTTGAAGTTGAAAACGACTTGTAGCTTCATTTCTGGTTGTTTGAAGTTGGAATCAAATTGTAGTATTATTTTTGATTCGTTTGACCTTGTAAACCACTTGGAGCTTCATTATTGACTAGATTGAAGTTGGAAACAACTTGCAGCTTAATTCGAGACCCATTTGAAGTTGAAAACAACTTGTAGTTTCATTTTTGGTTGTTTGAAATTGGAATCAACTTGTAGTTTCATTCTTGACTCGTTTGAGTTTGAAATAAATTTGTAGCTTTATTATTGACTAGATTGAAGTTGGAAACAACTTGGAGCTTCATTCCAGACTCCTTTGAAGTTGAAAACAACTTGTAGTTTCATTTTTGGTTGTTTGAAATTGGAATTAACTTGTAGTTTCATTCTTGACTCATTTGAGCTTGGAATCAACTTGTAGCTTTATTATTGACTAGATTGAAGTTGGAAACAACTTGTAGCTCCATTCCAGACTCGTTTGAAGTTGAAAACAACTTGTAGCTTCATTTTTGGTTGTTTGAAATTGGAATCAAATTGTAGTTTTATTTTGATTCGTTTGAGCTTGTAAACCACTTGGAGCTTCATTATTGACTAGATTGATGTTGGAAACAACTTGCAGCTTAATTCCAGACTCATTTGAAGTTGAAAACAACTTGTAGTTTCCTTTTTGGTTGTTTGAAATTGGAATCAACTTGTAGTTTCATTCTTGACTCGTTTGAGCTTGGAATCAACTTGTAGCTTTATTATTGACTAGATTGAAATTGGAAACAACTTGTAGATTCATTCGAGACTCGTTTGAAGTTGAAAACAACTTGTAGTTTCATTTTTGGTTGTTTGAAATTGGAATCAACTTGTAGTTTAATTTTTGACTCGTTTGAGCTTGAAAACAACTTGTAGCATTATTATTGACTAGATTGAAGTTGGAAACAACTTGTAGCTTCATTCCAGAGTCGTTTGAAACTGAAAATTACTTGTAGCTTCATTTTCGGTTGTTTGAAATTGAAATCAACTTGTAGTTTCATTCTTGACTCGTTTGTGCACGGAAATAATTTTTAGCTTCATTATCGACTAGATTAAAGTTGGAAACAACTTGTAGATTCATTCCAGACTCATTTGAAGTTGAAAACGACTTGTAGCTTCATTTCTGGTTGTTTGAAATTGGAATCAAATTGTAGTATTATTTTTGATTCGTTTGACCTTGTAAACCACTTGGAGCTTCATTATTGACTAGATTGAAGTTGGAAACAACTTGCAGCTTAATTCGAGACCCATTTGAAGTTGAAAACAACTTGTAGTTTCATTTTTGGTTGTTTGAAATTGGAATCAACTTGTAGTTTCATTCTTGACTCGTTTGAGCTTGAAATAAATTTGTAGCTTTATTATTGACTAGATTGAAGTTGGAAACAACTTGGAGCTTCATTCCAGACTCCTTTGAAGTTGAAAACAACTTGTAGTTTCATTTTTGGTTGTTTGAAATTGGAATCAACTTGTAGTTTCATTCTTGACTCATTTGAGCTTGGAATCAACTTGTAGTTTTATTATTGACTAGATTGAAGTTGGAAACAACTTGTAGCTTCATTCCAGACTCGTTTGAAGTTGAAAACAACTTGTAGCTTCATTTTTGGTTGTTTGAAATTGGAATCAAATTGTAGTTTTATTTTGATTCGTTTGAGCTTGTAAACCACTTGGAGCTTCATTATTGACTAGATTGATGTTGGAAACAACTTGCAGCTTAATTCCAGACTCATTTGAAGTTGAAAACAACTTGTAGTTTCCTTTTTGGTTGTTTGAAATTGGAATCAACTTGTAGTTTCATTCTTGACTCGTTTGAGCTTGGAATCAACTTGTAGCTTTATTATTGACTAGATTGAAGTTGGAAACAACTTGTAGCTTCATTCGAGACTCGTTTGAAGTTGAAAACAACTTGTAGTTTCATTTTTGGTTGTTTGAAATTGGAATCAACTTGTAGTTTCATTTTTGACTCGTTTGAGCTTGAAAACAACTTGTAGCATTATTATTGACTAGATTGAAGTTGGAAACAACTTGTAGCTTCATTCCAGAGTCGTTTGAAACTGAAAATTACTTGTAACTTCATTTTCGGTTGTTTGAAATTGAAATCAACTTGTAGTTTCATTCTTGACTCGTTTGTGCACGGAAATAATTTTTAGCTTCATTATCGACTAGATTTAAGTTGGAAACAACTTGTAGATTCATTCCAGACTCGTTTGAAGTTGAAAACAACTTGTAGCTTCATTTTTGGTTGTTTGAAATTGGAATCAAATTGTAGTTTTATTTTAGATTCGTTTGAGCTTGTAAACCACTTGGAGCTTCATTATTGACTAGATTGAAGTTGGAAACAACTTGCAGCTTAATTCCAGACTCATTTGAAGTTGAAAACAACTTGTAGTTTCATTTTTGGTTGTTTGAAATTGGAATCAACTTGTAGTTTCATTCTTGACTCGTTTGAGCTTGAAATAAATTTGTAGCTTTATTATTGACTAGATTGAAGTTGGAAACAACTTGTAGCTTCATGCCAGACTCCTCTGAAGTTGAAAACAACTTGTAGTTTCATTTTTGGTTGTTTGAAATTTGAATCAAATTGTAGTTTCATTCTTGACTCGTTTGAGCTTGAAAACAAATTGTAGCTTTATTATTGACTAGATTGAAGTTGGAAACAACTTGTAGCTTAATTCCAGACTCGTTTGAAACTGAAAATTACTTGTAGTTTCATTTTCGGTTGTTTGAAATTGGAATCAACTTGTAGTTTCAATCTTGACTTGCTTGAGCTTGAAAACAACTTGTAGCTTTATTATTGACTAGATTGAAGTTGGAAACAACTTGTAGCTTCATTCTAGACTCGTTTGAAACTGAAAATTACTTCTAGCTTCATTTTCGGTTGTTTGAAATTGGAATCAACTTGTAGTTTCATTCTTGACTCGTTTGTGCACGGAAACAATTTTAGCTTCATTATTAACTAGATTGAAGTTGGAAACAACTTGTAGCTTCATTTTTGGTTGTTTGAAATTTGAATCAATTTGTACTTTCATTCTCGACTCGTTCGAGCCCGAAAACAACTTGTAGCTTCATTATTGACTAGATTGAAGTTGGAAACAAGTTGTACTTCAATTTCAAACTCGTTTGAAATTGAAAACAACTTGTAGCTTCATTTTTGGTTGTTTGAAATTGGAATCAAATTGTAGTTTTATTTTTGATTCGTTTGAGCTTGTAAACCACTTGGAGCTTCATTATTGACTAGATTGAAGTTGGAAACAACTTGCAGCTTAATTCCAGACTCATTTGAAGTTGAAAACAACTTGCATCTTCATTCCAGAGTCGTTTGAAACTGAAAATTACTTGTAGCTTCATTTTCGGTTGTTTGGAATTAGAATCAAGTTGTAGTTTCATTCTTCACTCATTTGTGCACGGAAATAATTTTTAGCTTCATTATCAACTAGATTGAAGTTGGAAACAACTTTTAGATTCATTCCAGACTCGTTTGAAGTTGAAAACAACTTGTAGCTTCATTTTTGGTTGTTTGAAATTGGAATCAAATTGTAGTATTTTTTTGATTCGTTTGAGCTTGTAAAACACTTGGAGCTTCATTATTGACTAGATTGAAGTTGGAAACAACTTGCAGCTTAATTCCAGACTCATTTGAAGTTGAAAACAATTTGTAGTTTCATTTTTGGTTGTTTGAAATTGGAATCAACTTGTAGTTTCATTCTTGACTCGTTTGAGCTTGGAATCAACTTGTAGCTTTATTATTGACTAGATTGAAGTTGGAAACAACTTGTAGCTTCATTCCACACTCGTTTGAAGTTGAAAACAACTTGTAGTTTCATTTTTGGTTGTTTGAAATTGGAATCAACTTGTAGTTTCATTCTTGACTCGTTTGAGCTTGGAATCAACTTGTAGCTTTATTATTGACTAGATTGAAGTTGGAAACAACTTGTAGCTTCATTCCAGACTCGTTTGAAGTTGAAAACAACTTGTAGCTTCATTTTTGGTTGTTTGAAATTGGAATCAAATTGTAGTATTTTTTTGATTCTTTTGAGCTTGTAAAACACTTGGAGCTTCATTATTGACTAGATTGAAGTTGGAAACAACTTGCAGCTTAATTCCAGACTCATTTGAAGTTGAAAACAACTTGTAGTTTCATTTTTGGTTGTTTGAAATTGGAATCAACTTGTAGTTTCATTCTTGACTCGTTTGAGCTTGAAATCAATTTGTAGCTCTATTATTGACTAGATTGAAGTTGGAAACAACTTGTAGCTTCATTCCAGACTCGTTTGAAGTTGAAAACAAATTGTAGTGTCATTTTTGGTTGTTAGAAATTGGAATCAACTTGTAGTTTCATTCTTCACTCGTTTGAGCTTGAAAACAACTGGTAGCTTTATTATTGACTAGATTCCAGTTGGAAACAACTTGTAGCTTCATTCCAGACTCGTTTGAAACTGAAAATTACTTGTAGCTTCATTTTCGGTTGTTTGAAATTGGAATCAACTTGTAGTTTCATTCTTGACTCGTTTGTGGACGGAAACAATTTTTAGCTTCATTATCGACTAGATTAAAGTTGGAAACAACTTGTAGATTCATTCCAGACTCATTTGAAGTTGAAAACGACTTGTAGCTTCATTTCTGGTTGTTTGAAATTGGAATCAAATTGTAGTATTATTTTTGATTCATTTGAGATTGTAAACCACTTGGAGCTTCATTATTGACTAGATTGAAGTTGGAAACAACTTGCAGCTTAATTCCAGACTCATTTGAAGTTAAAAACAACTTGTAGTTTCATTTTTGGTTGTTTGAAATTGGAATCAACTTGTAGTTTCATTCTTTACTCGTTTGAGCTTGAAATAAATTTGTAGCTTTATTATTGACTAGATTGAAGTTGGAAACAACTTGGAGCTTCATTCCAGACTCCTTTGAAGTTGAAAACAACTTGTAGTTTCATTTTTGGTTGTTTGAAATTGGAATCAACTCGTAGTTTCATTCTTGACTCATTTGAGCTTGGAATCAACTTGTAGCTTTATTATTGACTAGATTGAAGTTGGAAACAACTTGTAGCTTCATTCCAGACTCGTTTGAAGTTGAAAACAACTTGTAGCTTCATTTTTGGTTGTTTGAAATTGGAATCAGATTGTAGTTTTATTTTTGATTCGTTTGAGCTTGTAAACCACTTGGAGCTTCATTACTGACTAGATTGAAGTTGGAAACAACTTGCAGCTTAATTCCAGACTCATTTGAAGTTGAAAACAACTTGTAGTTTCCTTTTTGGTTGTTTGAAATTGGAATCAACTTGTAGTTTCATTCTTGACTCGTTTGAGCTTGGAATCAACTTGTAGCTTTATTATTGACTAGATTGAAGTTGGAAACAACTTGTAGCTTCATTCGAGACTCGTTTGAAGTTGAAAACAACTTGTAGTTTCATTTTTGGTTGTTTGAAATTGGAATCAACTTGTACTTTCATTTTTGACTCGTTTGAGCTTGAAAACAACTTGTAGCATTATTATTGACTAGATTGAAGTTGGAAACAACTTGTAGCTTCATTCCAGAGTCGTTTGAAACTGAAAAGTACTTGTAGCTTCATTTTCGGTTGTTTGAAATTGGAATCAACTTGTAGTTTCATTCTTGACTCGTTTGTGCACGGCAATAATTTTTAGCTTCATTATCGACTAGATTGAAATTGGAAACAACTTGTAGATTCATTCCAGACTCGTTTGAAGTTGAAAACAACTTGTAGCTTCATTTTTGGTTGTTTGAAATTGGAATCAAATTGTAGTATTTTTTTGATTCGTTTGAGCTTGTAAAACACTTGGAGCTTCATTATTGACTAGATTGAAGTTGGAAACAACTTGCAGCTTAATTCCAGACTCATTTGAAGTTGAAAACAACTTGTAGTTTCATTTTTGGTTGTTTGAAATTGGAATCAACTTGTAGTTTCATTCTTGACTCGTTTGAGCTTGGAATCAACTTGTAGCTTTATTATTGACTAGATTGAAGTTGGAAACAACTTGTAGCTTCATTCCACACTCGTTTGAAGTTGAAAACAACTTGTAGTTTCATTTTTGGTTGTGTGAAATTGGAATCAACTTGTAGTTTCATTCTTGACTCGTTTGAGCTTGGAATCAACTTGTAGCTTTATTATTGACTAGATTGAAGTTGGAAACAACTTGTAGCTTCATTCCAGACTCGTTTGAAGTTGAAAACAACTTGTAGCTTCATTTTTGGTTGTTTGAAATTGGAATCAAATTGTAGTATTTTTTTGATTCTTTTGAGCTTGTAAAACACTTGGAGCTTCATTATTGACTAGATTGAAGTTGGAAACAACTTGCAGCTTAATTCCAGACTCATTTGAAGTTGAAAACAACTTGTAGTTTCATTTTTGGTTGTTTGAAATTGGAATCAACTTGTAGTTTCATTCTTGACTCGTTTGAGCTTGAAATCAATTTGTAGCTCTATTATTGACTAGATTGAAGTTGGAAACAACTTGTAGCTTCATTCCAGACTCGTTTGAAGTTGAAAACAAATTGTAGTGTCATTTTTGGTTGTTAGAAATTGGAATCAACTTGTAGTTTCATTCTTCACTCGTTTGAGCTTGAAAACAACTGGTAGCTTTATTATTGACTAGATTGAAGTTGGAAACAACTTGTAGCTTCATTCCAGACTCGTTTGAAACTGAAAATTACTTGTAGCTTCATTTTCGGTTGTTTGAAATTGGAATCAACTTGTAGTTTCATTCTTGACTCGTTTGTGGACGGAAACAATTTTTAGCTTCATTATCGACTAGATTAAAGTTGGAAACAACTTGTAGATTCATTTCAGACTCATTTGAAGTTGAAAACGACTTGTAGCTTCATTTCTGGTTGTTTGAAATTGGAATCAAATTGTAGTATTATTTTTGATTCATTTGAGATTGTAAACCACTTGGAGCTTCATTATTGACTAGATTGAAGTTGGAAACAACTTGCAGCTTAATTCCAGACTCATTTGAAGTTAAAAACAACTTGTAGTTTCATTTTTGGTTGTTTGAAATTGGAATCAACTTGTAGTTTCATTCTTTACTCGTTTGAGCTTGAAATAAATTTGTAGCTTTATTATTGACTAGATTGAAGTTGGAAACAACTTGGAGCTTCATTCCAGACTCCTTTGAAGTTGAAAACAACTTGTAGTTTCATTTTTGGTTGTTTGAAATTGGAATCAACTCGTAGTTTCATTCTTGACTCATTTGAGCTTGGAATCAACTTGTAGCTTTATTATTGACTAGATTGAAGTTGGAAACAACTTGTAGCTTCATTCCAGACTCGTTTGAAGTTGAAAACAACTTGTAGCTTCATTTTTGGTTGTTTGAAATTGGAATCAGATTGTAGTTTTATTTTTGATTCGTTTGAGCTTGTAAACCACTTGGAGCTTCATTACTGACTAGATTGAAGTTGGAAACAACTTGCAGCTTAATTCCAGACTCATTTGAAGTTGAAAACAACTTGTAGTTTCCTTTTTGGTTGTTTGAAATTGGAATCAACTTGTAGTTTCATTCTTGACTCGTTTGAGCTTGGATCAACTTGTAGCTTTATTATTGACTAGATTGAAGTTGGAAACAACTTGCAGCTTAATTCCAGACTCATTTGAAGTTGAAAACAACTTGTAGTTTCATTTTTGGTTGTTTGAAATTGGAATCAACTTGTAGTTTCATTCTTGACTCGTTTGAGCTTGAAATCAATTTGTAGCTCTATTATTGACTAGATTGAAGTTGGAAACAACTTGTAGCTTCATTCCAGACTCGTTTGAAGTTGAAAACAAATTGTAGTGTCATTTTTGGTTGTTAGAAATTGGAATCAACTTGTAGTTTCATTCTTCACTCGTTTGAGCTTGAAAACAACTGGTAGCTTTATTATTGACTAGATTGAAGTTGGAAACAACTTGTAGCTTCATTCCAGAGTCGTTTGAAACTGAAAAGTACTTGTAGCTTCATTTTCGGTTGTTTGAAATTGGAATCAACTTGTAGTTTCATTCTTGACTCGTTTGTGCACGGAAATAATTTTTAGCTTCATTATCGACTAGATTGAAATTGGAAACAACTTGTAGATTCATTCCAGACTCGTTTGAAGTTGAAAACAACTTGTAGCTTCATTTTTGGTTGTTTGAAATTGGAATCAAATTGTAGTTTTATTTTAGATTCGTTTGAGCTTGTAAACCACTTGGAGCTTCTTATAGACTAGATTGAAGTTGGAAACAACTTGCAGCTTAATTCCAGACTCATTTGAAGTTGAAAACAACTTGTAGTTTCATTTTTGGTTGTTTGAAATTGGAATCAACTTGTAGTTTCATTCTTGACTCGTTTGAGTTTGAAATAAATTTGTAGCTTTATCATTGACTAGATTGAAGTTGGAAACAACTTGTAGCTTCATTCCAGACTCCTTTGAAGTTGAAAACAACTTGTAGTTTCATTTTTGGTTGTTTGAAATTGGAATCAAATTGTAGTTTCATTCTTGACTCGTTTGAGCTTGAAAACAACTTGTAGCTTTATTATTGACTAGATTGAAGTTGGAAACAACTTGTAGCTTAATTCCAGACTCGTTTGAAACTGAAAATTACTTGTAGTTTCATTTTCGGTTGTTTGAAATTGGAATCAACTTGTAGTTTCAATCTTGACTTGCTTGAGCTTGAAAACAACTTGTAGCTTTATTATTGACTAGATTGAAGTTGGAAACAACTTGTAGCTTCATTCTAGACTCGTTTGAAACTGAAAATTACTTCTAGCTTCATTTTCGGTTGTTTGAAATTGGAATCAACTTGTAGTTTCATTCTTGACTCGTTTGTGCACGGAAATAATTTTTAGCTTCATTATCGACTAGATTGAAATTGGAAACAACTTGTAGATTCATTCCAGACTCGTTTGAAGTTGAAAACAACTTGTAGCTTCATTTTTGGTTGTTTGAAATTGGAATCAAATTGTAGTTTTATTTTAGATTCGTTTGAGCTTGTAAACCACTTGGAGCTTCTTATTGACTAGATTGAAGTTGGAAACAACTTGCAGCTTAATTCCAGACTCATTTGAAGTTGAAAACAACTTGTAGTTTCATTTTTGGTTGTTTGAAATTGGAATCAACTTGTAGTTTCATTCTTGACTCGTTTGAGCTTGAAATAAATTTGTAGCTTTATCATTGACTAGATTGAAGTTGGAAACAACTTGTAGCTTCATTCCAGACTCCTTTGAAGTTGAAAACAACTTGTAGTTTCATTTTTGGTTGTTTGAAATTGGAATCAAATTGTAGTTTCATTCTTGACTCGTTTGAGCTTGAAAACAACTTGTAGCTTTATTATTGACTAGATTGAAGTTGGAAACAACTTGTAGCTTAATTCCAGACTCGTTTGAAACTGAAAATTACTTGTAGTTTCATTTTCGGTTGTTTGAAATTGGAATCAACTTGTAGTTTCATTCTTGACTCGTTTGTGGACGGAAACAATTTTTAGCTTCATTATCGACTAGATTAAAGTTGGAAACAACTTGTAGATTCATTCCAGACTCATTTGAAGTTGAAAACGACTTGTAGCTTCATTTCTGGTTGTTTGAAATTGGAATCAAATTGTAGTATTATTTTTGATTCATTTGAGATTGTAAACCACTTGGAGCTTCATTATTGACTAGATTGAAGTTGGAAACAACTTGCAGCTTAATTCCAGACTCATTTGAAGTTAAAAACAACTTGTAGTTTCATTTTTGGTTGTTTGAAATTGGAATCAACTTGTAGTTTCATTCTTTACTCGTTTGAGCTTGAAATAAATTTGTAGCTTTATTATTGACTAGATTGAAGTTGGAAACAACTTGGAGCTTCATTCCAGACTCCTTTGAAGTTGAAAACAACTTGTAGTTTCATTTTTGGATGTTTGAAATTGGAATCAACTCGTAGTTTCATTCTTGACTCATTTGAGCTTGGAATCAACTTGTAGCTTTATTATTGACTAGATTGAAGTTGGAAACAACTTGTAGCTTCATTCCAGACTCGTTTGAAGTTGAAAACAACTTGTAGCTTCATTTTTGGTTGTTTGAAATTGGAATCAGATTGTAGTTTTATTTTTGATTCGTTTGAGCTTGTAAACCACTTGGAGCTTCATTACTGACTAGATTGAAGTTGGAAACAACTTGCAGCTTAATTCCAGACTCATTTGAAGTTGAAAACAACTTGTAGTTTCCTTTTTGGTTGTTTGAAATTGGAATCAACTTGTAGTTTCATTCTTGACTCGTTTGAGCTTGGATCAACTTGTAGCTTTATTATTGACTAGATTGAAGTTGGAAACAACTTGTAGCTTCATTCGAGACTCGTTTGAAGTTGAAAACAACTTGTAGTTTCATTTTTGGTTGTTTGAAATTGGAATCAACTTGTAGTTTCATTTTTGACTCGTTTGAGCTTGAAAACAACTTGTAGCATTATTATTGACTAGATTGAAGTTGGAAACAACTTGTAGCTTCATTCCAGAGTCGTTTGAAACTGAAAAGTACTTGTAGCTTCATTTTCGGTTGTTTGAAATTGGAATCAACTTGTAGTTTCATTCTTGACTCGTTTGTGCACGGAAATAATTTTTAGCTTCATTATCGACTAGATTGAAATTGGAAACAACTTGTAGATTCATTCCAGACTCGTTTGAAGTTGAAAACAACTTGTAGCTTCATTTATGGTTGTTTGAAATTGGAATCAAATTGTAGTTTTATTTTAGATTCGTTTGAGCTTGTAAACCACTTGGAGCTTCTTATTGACTAGATTGAAGTTGGAAACAACTTGCAGCTTAATTCCAGACTCATTTGAAGTTGAAAACAACTTGTAGTTTCATTTTTGGTTGTTTGAAATTGGAATCAACTTGTAGTTTCATTCTTGACTCGTTTGAGTTTGAAATAAATTTGTAGCTTTATCATTGACTAGATTGAAGTTGGAAACAACTTGTAGCTTCATTCCAGACTCCTTTGAAGTTGAAAACAACTTGTAGTTTCATTTTTGGTTGTTTGAAATTGGAATCAAATTGTAGTTTCATTCTTGACTCGTTTGAGCTTGAAAACAACTTGTAGCTTTATTATTGACTAGATTGAAGTTGGAAACAACTTGTAGCTTAATTCCAGACTCGTTTGAAACTGAAAATTACTTGTAGTTTCATTTTCGGTTGTTTGAAATTGGAATCAACTTGTAGTTTCAATCTTGACTTGCTTGAGCTTGAAAACAACTTGTAGCTTTATTATTGACTAGATTGAAGTTGGAAACAACTTGTAGCTTCATTCTAGACTCGTTTGAAACTGAAAATTACTTCTAGCTTCATTTTCGGTTGTTTGAAATTGGAATCAACTTGTAGTTTCATTCTTGACTCGTTTGTGCACGGAAATAATTTTTAGCTTCATTATCGACTAGATTGAAATTGGAAACAACTTGTAGATTCATTCCAGACTCGTTTGAAGTTGAAAACAACTTGTAGCTTCATTTATGGTTGTTTGAAATTGGAATCAAATTGTAGTTTTATTTTAGATTCGTTTGAGCTTGTAAACCACTTGGAGCTTCTTATTGACTAGATTGAAGTTGGAAACAACTTGCAGCTTAATTCCAGACTCATTTGAAGTTGAAAACAACTTGTAGTTTCATTTTTGGTTGTTTGAAATTGGAATCAACTTGTAGTTTCATTCTTGACTCGTTTGAGCTTGAAATAAATTTGTAGCTTTATCATTGACTAGATTGAAGTTGGAAACAACTTGTAGCTTCATTCCAGACTCCTTTGAAGTTGAAAACAACTTGTAGTTTCATTTTTGGTTGTTTGAAATTGGAATCAAATTGTAGTTTCATTCTTGACTCGTTTGAGCTTGAAAACAACTTGTAGCTTTATTATTGACTAGATTGAAGTTGGAAACAACTTGTAGCTTAATTCCAGACTCGTTTGAAACTGAAAATTACTTGTAGTTTCATTTTCGGTTGTTTGAAATTGGAATCAACTTGTAGTTTCAATCTTGACTTGCTTGAGCTTGAAAACAACTTGTAGCTTTATTATTGACTAGATTGAAGTTGGAAACAACTTGTAGCTTCATTCTAGACTCGTTTGAAACTGAAAATTACTTCTAGCTTCATTTTCGGTTGTTTGAAATTGGAATCAACTTGTAGTTTCATTCTTGACTCGTTTGTGCACGGAAACAATTTTAGCTTCATTATTAACTAGATTGAAGTTGGAAACAACTTGTAGCTTTATTTTTGGTTGTTTGAAATTTGAATCAATTTGTACTTTCATTCTCGACTCGTTTGAGCCCGAAAACAACTTGTAGCTTCATTATTGATTAGATTGAAGTTGGAAACAAGTTGTACTTCAATTTCAAACTCGTTTGAAATTGAAAACAACTTGTAGCTTCATTTTTGGTTGTTTGAAATTGGAATCAAATTGTAGTTTTATTTTTGATTCGTTTGAGCTTGTAAACCACTTGGAGCTTCATTATTGACTAGATTGAAGTTGGAAACAACTTGCAACTTAATTCCAGACTCATTTGAAGTTGAAAACAACTTGCAGCTTCATTCCAGAGTCGTTTGAAACTGAAAATTACTTGTAGCTTCATTTTCGGTTGTTTGAAATTGGAATCAACTTGTAGTTTCATTCTTCACTCGTTTGTGCACGGAAATAATTTTTAGCTTCATTATCAACTAGATTGAAGTTGGAAACAACTTGTAGATTCATTCCAGACTCGTTTGAAGTTGAAAACAACTTGTAGCTTCATTTTTGGTTGTTTGAAATTGGAATAAAATTGTAGTATTTTTTTGATTCATTTGAGCTTGTAAAACACTTGGAGCTTCATTATTGACTAGATTGAAGTTGGAAACAACTTGCAGCTTAATTCCAGACTCATTTGAAGTTGAAAACAACTTGTAGTTTCATTTTTGGTTGTTTGAAATTGGAATAAACTTGTAGTTTCGTTCTTGACTCGTTTGAATTTGAAATAAATTTGTAGCTTTATTATTGACTAGATTGAAGTTGGAAACAACTTGGAGCTTCATTCCAGACTCCTTTGAAGTTGAAAACAACTTGTAGTTTCATTTTTTGTTGTTTGAAATTGGAATCAACTTGTAGTTTCATTCTTGACTCATTTGAGGTTGTTTGAAATTGGAATCAAATTGTAGTTTTATTTTTGATTCGTTTGAGCTTGTAAACCACTTGGAGCTTCATTATTGACTAGATTGAAGTTGGAAACAACTTGCAACTTAATTCCAGACTCATTTGAAGTTGAAAACAACTTGTAGTTTCCTTTTTGGTTGTTTGAAATTGGAATCAACTTGTAGTTTCATTCTTGACTCGTTTGAGCTTGGAATCAACTTGTAGCTTAATATTGACTAGATTGAAGTTGGAAACAACTTGTAGCTTCATTCGAGACTCGTTTGAAGTTGAAAACAACTTGTAGTTTCATTTTTGGTTGTTTGAAATTGGAATCAACTTGTAGTTTCATTCTTGACTCATTTGAGCTTGGAATCAACTTGTAGCTTTATTATTGACTAGATTGAAGTTGGAAACAACTTGTAGCTTCATTCCAGACTCGTTTGAAGTTGAAAACAACTTGTAGCTTAATTTCTGGTTGTTTGAAATTGGAATCAAATTGTAGTTTTATTTTTGATTCGTTTGAGCTTGAAATAAATTTGTAGCTTTATTATTGACTAGATTGAAGTTGGAGACAACTTGTCGCTTCTTTCCAGACTCCTTTGAAGTTGAAAACAACTTGTAGTTTCATTTTTGGTTGTTTGAAATTAGAATCAACTTGTAGTTTCATTCTTGACTCGTTTGAGCTTGAAATAAATTTGTAGCTTTATTTGTTGACTAGATTGAAGTTGGAAACAACTTGTAGCTTCATTCCAGACTCCTTTGAAGTTGAAAACAACTTGTAGTTTCATTTTTGGTTGTTTGAAATTGGAATCAAATTGTAGTTTCATTCTTGACTCGTTTGAGCTTGAAAACAACTTGTAGCATTATTATTGACTAGATTGAAGTTGGAAACAACTTGTAGCTTCATTCCAGAGTCGTTTGAAACTGAAAATTACTTGTAGCTTCATTTTCGGTTGTTTGAAATTGGAATCAACTTGTAGTTTCATTCTTGACTCGTTTGTGCACGGAAATAATTTTTAGCTTCATTATCGACTAGATTGAAATTGGAAACAACTTGTAGATTCATTCCAGACTCGTTTGAAGTTGAAAACAACTTGTAGCTTCATTTTTGGTTGTTTGAAATTGGAATCAAATTGTAGTTTTATTTTAGATTCGTTTGAGCTTGTAAACCACTTGGAGCTTCATTATTGACTAGATTGAAGTTGGAAACAACTTGCAGCTTAATTCCAGACTCATTTGAAGTTGAAAACAACTTGTAGTTTCATTTTTGGTTGTTTGAAATTGGAATCAACTTGTAGTTTCATTCTTGACTCGTTTGAGCTTGAAATAAATTTGTAGCTTTATTATTGACTAGATTGAAGTTGGAAACAACTTGTAGCTTCATTCCAGACTCCTTTGAAGTTGAAAACAACTTGTAGTTTCATTTTTGGTTGTTTGAAATTGGAATCAAATTGTAGTTTCATTCTTGACTCGTTTGAGCTTGAAAACAACTTGTAGCTTTATTATTGACTAGATTGAAGTTGGAAACAACTTGTAGCTTAATTCCAGACTCGTTTGAAACTGAAAATTACTTGTAGTTTCATTTTCGGTTGTTTGAAATTGAAATCAACTTGTAGTTTCAATCTTGACTTGCTTGAGCTTCAAAACAACTTGTAGCTTTATTATTGACTAGATTGAAGTTGGAAACAACTTGTAGCTTCATTCTAGACTCGTTTGAAACTGAAAATTACTTCTAGCTTCATTTTCGGTTGTTTGAAATTGGAATCAACTTGTAGTTTCATTCTTGACTCGTTTGTGCACGGAAACAATTTTAGCTTCATTATTAACTAGATTGAAGTTGGAAACAACTTGTATCTTCATTTTTGGTTGTTTGAAATTTGAATCAATTTGTACTTTCATTCTCGACTCGTTTGAGCCCGAAAACAACTTGTAGCTTCATTATTGACTAGATTGAAGTTGGAAACAAGTTGTACTTCAATTTCAAACTCGTTTGAAATTGAAAACAACTTGTAGCTTCATTTTTGGTTGTTTGAAATTGGAATCAAATTGTAGTTTTATTTTTGATTCGTTTGAGCTTGTAAACCACTTGGAGCTTCATTATTGACTAGATTGAAGTTGGAAACAACTTGCAGCTTAATTCCAGACTCATTTGAAGTTGAAAACAACTTGCAGCTTCATTCCAGAGTCGTTTGAAACTGAAAATTACTTGTAGCTTCATTTTCGGTTGTTTGAAATTGGAATCAACTTGTAGTTTCAATCTTGACTTGCTTGAGCTTGAAAACAACTTGTAGCTTTATTATTGGCTAGATTGAAGTTGGAAACAACTTGTAGCTTCATTCTAGACTCGTTTGAAACTGAAAATTACTTGTAGCTTCATTTTCGATTGTTTGAAATTGGAATCAACTTGTAGTTTCAATCTTGACTTGCTTGAGCTTGAAAACAACTTGTAGCTTTATTATTGACTAGATTGAAGTTGGAAACAACTTGTAGTTTCATTCCAGACTCGTTTGAAGTTGAAAACAACTTGTAGCTTCATTTTTGGTTGTTTGAAATTGGAATCAAATTGTAGTTTTATTTTTGATTCGTTTGAGCTTGAAATAAATTTGTAGCTTTATTATTGACTAGATTGAAGTTGGAGACAACTTGTAGCTTCTTTCCAGACTCCTTTGAAGTTGAAAACAACTTGTAGTTTCATTTTTGGTTGTTTGAAATTAGAATCAACTTGTAGTTTCATTCTTGACTCGTTTGAGCTTGAAAATAACTTGTAGCATTATTATTGACTAGATTGAAGTTGGAAACAACTTGTAGCTTCATTCCAGAGTCGTTTGAAACTGAAAATTACTTGTAGCTTCATTTAAGTTGTTTGAAATTGGAATCAACTTGTAGTTTCATTCTTGACTCGTTTGTGCACGGAAATAATTTTTAGCTTCATTATCGACTAGATTGAAATTGGAAACAACTTGTAGATTCATTCCAGACTCGTTTGAAGTTGAAAACAACTTGTAGCTTCATTTTTGGTTGTTTGAAATTGGAATCAAATTGTAGTTTTATTTTAGATTCGTTTGAGCTTGTAAACCACTTGGAGCTTCATTATTGACTAGATTGAAGTTGGAAACAACTTGCAGCTTAATTCCAGACTCATTTGAAGTTGAAAACAACTTGTAGTTTCATTTTTGGTTGTTTGAAATTGGAATCAACTTGTAGTTTCATTCTTGACTCGTTTGAGCTTGAAATAAATTTGTAGCTTTATTATTGACTAGATTGAAGTTGGAAACAACTTGTAGCTTCATTCCAGACTCCTTTGAAGTTGAAAACAACTTGTAGTTTCATTTTTGGTTGTTTGAAATTGGAATCAAATTGTAGTTTCATTCTTGACTCGTTTGAGCTTGAAAACAACTTGTAGCTTTATTATTGACTAGATTGAAGTTGGAAACAACTTGTAGCTTAATTCCAGACTCGTTTGAAACTGAAAATTACTTGTAGTTTCATTTTCGGTTGTTTGAAATTGAAATCAACTTGTAGTTTCAATCTTGACTTGCTTGAGCTTCAAAACAACTTGTAGCTTTATTATTGACTAGATTGAAGTTGCAAACAACTTGTAGCTTCATTCTAGACTCGTTTGAAACTGAAAATTACTTCTAGCTTCATTTTCGGTTGTTTGAAATTGGAATCAACTTGTAGTTTCATTCTTGACTCGTTTGTGCACGGAAACAATTTTAGCTTCATTATTAACTAGATTGAAGTTGGAAACAACTTGTATCTTCATTTTTGGTTGTTTGAAATTTGAATCAATTTGTACTTTCATTCTCGACTCGTTTGAGCCCGAAAACAACTTATAGCTTCATTATTGACTAGATTGAAGTTGGAAACAAGTTGTACTTCAATTTCAAACTCGTTTGAAATTGAAAACAACTTGTAGCTTCATTTTTGGTTGTTTGAAATTGGAATCAAATTGTAGTTTTATTTTTGATTCGTTTGAGCTTGTAAACCACTTGGAGCTTCATTATTGACTAGATTGAAGTTGGAAACAACTTGCAGCTTAATTCCAGACTCATTTGAAGTTGAAAACAACTTGCAGCTTCATTCCAGAGTCGTTTGAAACTGAAAATTACTTGTAGCTTCATTTTCGGTTGTTTGAAATTGGAATCAACTTGTAGTTTCAATCTTGACTTGCTTGAGCTTGAAAACAACTTGTAGCTTTATTATTGGCTAGATTGAAGTTGGAAACAACTTGTAGCTTAATTCTAGACTCGTTTGAAACTGAAAATTACTTGTAGCTTCATTTTCGGTTGTTTGAAATTGGAATCAACTTGTAGTTTCATTCTTGACTCGTTTGAGCTTGGAATCAACGTGTAGCTTTATTATTGACTAGATTGAAGTTGGAAACAACTTGTAGCTTCATTCGAGACTCGTTTGAAGTTGAAAACAACTTGTAGTTTCATTTTTGGTTGTTTGAAATTGGAATCAACTTGTAGTTTCATTTTTGACTCGTTTGAGCTTGAAAACAACTTGTAGCATTATTATTGACTAGATTGAAGTTGGAAACAACTTGTAGCTTCATTCCAGAGTCGTTTGAAACTGAAAATTACTCGTAGCTTCATTTTCGGTTGTTTGAAATTGGAATCAACTTGTAGTTTCATTCTTGACTCGTTTGTGCACGGAAGTAATTTTTAGCTTCATTATCGACTAGATTGAAATTAGAAACAACTTGTAGATTCATTCCAGACTCGTTTGAAGTTGAAAACAACTTGTAGCTTCATTTTTGGTTGTTTGAAATTGGAATCAAATTGTAGTTTTATTTTAGATTCGTTTGAGCTTGTAAACCACTTGGAGCTTCTTATTGACTAGATTGAAGTTGGAAACAACTTGCAGCTTAATTCCAGACTCATTTGAAGTTGAAAACAACTTGTAGTTTCATTTTTGGTTGTTTGAAATTGGAATCAACTTGTAGTTTCATTCTTGACTCGTTTGAGCTTGAAATAAATTTGTAGCTTTATCATTGACTAGATTGAAGTTGGAAACAACTTGTAGCTTCATTCCAGACTCCTTTGAAGTTGAAAACAACTTGTAGTTTCATTTTTGGTTGTTTGAAATTGGAATCAAATTGTAGTTTCATTCTTGACTCGTTTGAGCTTGAAAACAACTTGTAGCTTTATTATTGACTAGATTGAAGTTGGAAACAACTTGTAGCTTAATTCCAGACTCGTTTGAAACTGAAAATTACTTGTAGTTTCATTTTCGGTTGTTTGAAATTGGAATCAACTTGTAGTTTCAATCTTGACTTGCTTGAGCTTGAAAACAACTTGTAGCTTTATTATTGACTAGATTGAAGTTGGAAACAACTTGTAGCTTCATTCTAGACTCGTTTGAAACTGAAAATTACTTTTAGCTTCATTTTCGGTTGTTTGAAATTGGAATCAACTTGTAGTTTCATTCTTGACTCGTTTGTGCACGGAAACAATTTTAGCTTCATTATTAACTAGATTGAAGTTGGAAACAACTTGTAGCTTCATTTTTGGTTGTTTGAAATTTGAATCAATTTGTACTTTCATTCTCGACTCGTTTGAGCCCGAAAACAACTTGTAGCTTCATTATTGACTAGATTGAAGTTGGAAACAAGTTGTACTTCAATTTCAAACTCGTTTGAAATTGAAAACAACTTGTAGCTTCATTTTTGGTTGTTTGAAATTGGAATCAAATTGTAGTTTTATTTTTGATTCATTTGAGCTTGTAAACCACTTGGAGCTTCATTATTGACTAGATTGAAGTTGGAAACAACTTGCAGCTTAATTCCAGACTCATTTGAAGTTGAAAACAACTTGCAGCTTCATTCCAGAGTCGTTTGAAACTGAAAATTACTTGTAGCTTCATTTTCGGTTGTTTGAAATTGGAATCAACTTGTAGTTTCATTCTTCACTCGTTTGTGCACGGAAATAATTTTTAGCTTCATTATCAACTAGATTGAAGTTGGAAACAACTTGTAGATTCATTCCAGACTCGTTTGAAGTTGAAAACAACTTGTAGCTTCATTTTTGGTTGTTTGAAATTGGAATAAAATTGTAGTATTTTTTTTGATTCGTTTGAGCTTGTAAAACACTTGGAGCTTCATTATTGACTAGATTGAAGTTGGAAACAACTTGCAGCTTAATTCCAGACTCATTTGAAGTTGAAAACAACTTGTAGTTTCATTTTTGGTTGTTTAAAATTGGAATAAACTTGTAGTTTCATTCTTGACTCGTTTGAATTTGAAATAAATTTGTAGCTTTATTATTGACTAGATTGAAGTTGGAAACAACTTGGAGCTTCATTCCAGACTCCTTTGAAGTTGAAAACAACTTGTAGTTTCATTTTTTGTTGTTTGAAATTGAAATCAACTTGTAGTTTCATTCTTGACTCATTTGAGCTTGGAATCAACCTGTAGCTTTATTATTGACTAGATTGAAGTTGGAAACAACTTGTAGCTTCATTCCAGACTCGGTTGAAGTTGAAAACAACTTGTAGCTTCATTTTTGGTTGTTTGAAATTGGAATCAAATTGTAGTTTTATTTTTGATTCGTTTGAGCTTGTAAACCACCTGGAGCTTCATTATTGACTAGATTGAAGTTGGAAACAACTTGCAGCTTAATTCCAGACTCATTTGAAGTTGAAAAAAACTTGTAGTTTCCTTTTTGGTTGTTTGAAATTGGAATCAACTTGTAGTTTCATTCTTGACTCGTTTGAGCTTGGAATCAACTTGTAGCTTAATATTGACTAGATTGAAGTTGGAAACAACTTGTAGCTTCATTCGAGACTCATTTGAAGTTGAAAACAACTTGTAGTTTCATTTTTTGTTGTTTGAAATTGGAATCAACTTGTAGTTTCATTCTTGACTCTTTTGAGCTTGGAATCAACTTGTAGCTTTATTATTGACTAGATTGAAGTTGGAAACAACTTGTAGCTTCATTCCAGACTCGTTTGAAGTTGAAAACAACTTGTAGCTTCATTTTTGGTTGTTTGAAATTGGAATCAAATTGTAGTTTTATTTTTGATTCGTTTGAGCTTGTAAACCACTTGGAGCTTCATTATTGACTAGATTGAAGTTGGAAACAACTTGCAGCTTAATTCCAGACTCATTTGAAGTTGAAAACAACTTGTAGTTTCCTTTTTGGTTGTTTGAAATTGGAATCAACTTGTAGTTTCATTCTTGACTCGTTTGAGCTTGGAATCAACTTGTAGCTTTATTATTGACTAGATTGAAGTTGGAAACAACTTGTAGCTTCATTCGAGACTCGTTTGAAGTTGAAAACAACTTGTAGTTTCATTTTTGGTTGTTTGAAATTGGAATCAACTTGTAGTTTCATTTTTGACTCGTTTGAGCTTGAAAACAACTTGTAGCATTATTATTGACTAGATTGAAGTTGGAAACAACTTGTAGCTTCATTCCAGAGTCGTTTGAAACTGAAAATTACTTGTAGCTTCTTTTTCGGTTGTTTGAAATTGGAATCAACTTGTAGTTTCATTCTTGACTCGTTTGTGCACGGAAATAATTTTTAGCTTCATTATCGACTAGATTGAAATTGGAAACAACTTGTAGATTCATTCCAGACTCGTTTGAAGTTGAAAACAACTTGTAGCTTCATTTTTGGTTGTTTGAAATTGGAATCAAATTGTAGTTTTATTTTAGATTCGTTTGAGCTTGTAAACCACTTGTTGCTTCATTATAGACTAGATTGAAGTTGGAAACAACTTGCAGCTTAATTCCAGACTCATTTGAAGTTGAAAACAACTTGTAATTTCATTTTTGGTTGTTTGAAATTGGAATCAACTTGTAGTTTCATTCTTGACTCGTTTGAGCTTGAAATAAATTTGTAGCTTTATTATTGACTAGATTGAAGTTTGAAACAACTTGTAGCTTCATTCCAGACTCCTTTGAAGTTGAAAACAACTTGTAGTTTCATTTTTGGTTGTTTGAAATTGGAATCAAATTGTAGTTTCATTCTTGACTCGTTTGAGCTTGAAAACAACTTGTAGCTTTATTATTGACTAGATTGAAGTTGGAAACAACTTGTAGCTTAATTCCAGACTCGTTTGAAACTGAAAATTACTTGTAGTTTCATTTTCGGTTGTTTGAAATTGAAATCAACTTGTAGTTTCAATCTTGACTTGCTTGAGCTTGAAAACAACTTGTAGCTTCATTCCAGACTCGTTTGAAGTTGAAAACAACTTGTAGCTTCATTCCAGACTCGTTTGAAGTTGAAAACAACTTGTAGCTTCATTTTCGGTTGTTTGAAATTGGAATCAACTTGTAGTTTCATTCTTGACTCGTTTGTGCACGGAAACAATTTTAGCTTCATTATTAACTAGATTGAATTTGGAAACAACTTGTAGCTTCATTTTTGGTTGTTTGAAATTTGAATCAATTTGTACTTTCATTCTCGGCTCGTTTGAGCCCGAAAACAACTTGTAGCTTCATTATTGACTAGATTGAAGTTGGAAACAAGTTGTACTTCAATTTCAAACTCGTTTGAAATTGAAAACAACTTGTAGCTTCATTTTTGGTTGTTTGAAATTGGAATCAAATTGTAGTTTTATTTTTGATTCATTTGAGCTTGTAAACCACTTGGAGCTTCATTATTGACTAGATTGAAGTTGGAAACAACTTGCAGCTTAATTCCAGACTCATTTGAAGTTGAAAACAACTTGCAGCTTCATTCCAGAGTCGTTTGAAACTGAAAATTACTTGTAGCTTCATTTTCGGTTGTTTGAAATTGGAATCAACTTGTAGTTTCATTCTTCACTCGTTTGTGCACGGAAATAATTTTTAGCTTCATTATCAACTAGATTGAAGTTGGAAACAACTTGTAGATTCATTCCAGACTCGTTTGAAGTTGAAAACAACTTGTAGCTTCATTTTTGGTTGTTTGAAATTGGAATAAAATTGTAGTATTTTTTTGATTCGTTTGAGCTTGTAAAACACTTGGAGCTTCATTATTGACTAGATTGAAGTTGGAAACAACTTGCAGCTTAATTCCAGACTCATTTGAAGTTGAAAACAACTTGTAGTTTCATTTTTGGTTGTTTAAAATTGGAATAAACTTGTAGTTTCATTCTTGACTCGTTTGAATTTGAAATAAATTTGTAGCTTTATTATTGACTAGATTGAAGTTGGAAACAACTTGGAGCTTCATTCCAGACTCCTTTGAAGTTGAAAACAACTTGTAGTTTCATTTTTTGTTGTTTGAAATTGAAATCAACTTGTAGTTTCATTCTTGACTCATTTGAGCTTGGAATCAACCTGTAGCTTTATTATTGACTAGATTGAAGTTGGAAACAACTTGTAGCTTCATTCCAGACTCGGTTGAAGTTGAAAACAACTTGTAGCTTCATTTTTGGTTGTTTGAAATTGGAATCAAATTGTAGTTTTATTTTTGATTCGTTTGAGCTTGTAAACCACCTGGAGCTTCATTATTGACTAGATTGAAGTTGGAAACAACTTGCAGCTTAATTCCAGACTCATTTGAAGTTGAAAAAAACTTGTAGTTTCCTTTTTGGTTGTTTGAAATTGGAATCAACTTGTAGTTTCATTCTTGACTCGTTTGAGCTTGGAATCAACTTGTAGCTTAATATTGACTAGATTGAAGTTGGAAACAACTTGTAGCTTCATTCGAGACTCATTTGAAGTTGAAAACAACTTGTAGTTTCATTTTTTGTTGTTTGAAATTGGAATCAACTTGTAGTTTCATTCTTGACTCTTTTGAGCTTGGAATCAACTTGTAGCTTTATTATTGACTAGATTGAAGTTGGAAACAACTTGTAGCTTCATTCCAGACTCGTTTGAAGTTGAAAACAACTTGTAGCTTCATTTTTGGTTGTTTGAAATTGGAATCAAATTGTAGTTTTATTTTTGATTCGTTTGAGCTTGTAAACCACTTGGAGCTTCATTATTGACTAGATTGAAGTTGGAAACAACTTGCAGCTTAATTCCAGACTCATTTGAAGTTGAAAACAACTTGTAGTTTCCTTTTTGGTTGTTTGAAATTGGAATCAACTTGTAGTTTCATTCTTGACTCGTTTGAGCTTGGAATCAACTTGTAGCTTTATTATTGACTAGATTGAAGTTGGAAACAACTTGTAGCTTCATTCGAGACTCGTTTGAAGTTGAAAACAACTTGTAGTTTCATTTTTGGTTGTTTGAAATTGGAATCAACTTGTAGTTTCATTTTTGACTCGTTTGAGCTTGAAAACAACTTGTAGCATTATTATTGACTAGATTGAAGTTGGAAACAACTTGTAGCTTCATTCCAGAGTCGTTTGAAACTGAAAATTACTTGTAGCTTCTTTTTCGGTTGTTTGAAATTGGAATCAACTTGTAGTTTCATTCTTGACTCGTTTGTGCACGGAAATAATTTTTAGCTTCATTATCGACTAGATTGAAATTGGAAACAACTTGTAGATTCATTCCAGACTCGTTTGAAGTTGAAAACAACTTGTAGCTTCATTTTTGGTTGTTTGAAATTGGAATCAAATTGTAGTTTTATTTTAGATTCGTTTGAGCTTGTAAACCACTTGTTGCTTCATTATAGACTAGATTGAAGTTGGAAACAACTTGCAGCTTAATTCCAGACTCATTTGAAGTTGAAAACAACTTGTAATTTCATTTTTGGTTGTTTGAAATTGGAATCAACTTGTAGTTTCATTCTTGACTCGTTTGAGCTTGAAATAAATTTGTAGCTTTATTATTGACTAGATTGAAGTTTGAAACAACTTGTAGCTTCATTCCAGACTCCTTTGAAGTTGAAAACAACTTGTAGTTTCATTTTTGGTTGTTTGAAATTGGAATCAAATTGTAGTTTCATTCTTGACTCGTTTGAGCTTGAAAACAACTTGTAGCTTTATTATTGACTAGATTGAAGTTGGAAACAACTTGTAGCTTAATTCCAGACTCGTTTGAAACTGAAAATTACTTGTAGTTTCATTTTCGGTTGTTTGAAATTGAAATCAACTTGTAGTTTCAATCTTGACTTGCTTGAGCTTGAAAACAACTTGTAGCTTCATTCCAGACTCGTTTGAAGTTGAAAACAACTTGTAGCTTCATTCCAGACTCGTTTGAAGTTGAAAACAACTTGTAGCTTCATTTTCGGTTGTTTGAAATTGGAATCAACTTGTAGTTTCATTCTTGACTCGTTTGTGCACGGAAACAATTTTAGCTTCATTATTAACTAGATTGAATTTGGAAACAACTTGTAGCTTCATTTTTGGTTGTTTGAAATTTGAATCAATTTGTACTTTCATTCTCGGCTCGTTTGAGCCCGAAAACAACTTGTAGCTTCATTATTGACTAGATTGAAGTTGGAAACAAGTTGTACTTCAATTTCAAACTCGTTTGAAATTGAAAACAACTTGTAGCTTCATTTTTGGTTGTTTGAAATTGGAATCAAATTGTTGTTTTATTATTGATTCGTTTGAGCTTGTAAACCACTTGGAGCTTCATATTGACTATATTGAAGTTGGAAACAACTTGCAGCTTAATTCCAGACTCATTTGAAGTTGAAAACAACTTGCAGCTTCATTCCAGAGTCGTTTGAAACTGAAAATTACTTGTAGCTTCATTTTCGGTTGTTTGAAATTGGAATTAACTTGTAGTTTCATTCTTCACTCGTTTGTGCACGGAAATAATTTTTAGCTTCATTATCAACTAGATTGAAGTTGGAAACAACTTGTAGATTCATTCCAGACTCGTTTGAAGTTGAAAACAACTTGTAGCTTCATTTTTGGTTGTTTGAAATTGGAATCAAATTGTAGTTTTTTTTTGATTCGTTTGAGCTTGTAAAACACTTGGAGCTTCATTATTGACTAGATTGAAGTTGGAAACAACTTGCAGCTTAATTCCAGACTCATTTGAAGTTGAAAACAACTTGTAGTTTCATTTTTGGTTGTTTGAAATTGGAATCAACTTGTAATTTCATTCTTGACTCGTTTGAGCTTGGAATCAAGTTGTAGCTTTATTATTGACTAGATTGAAGCTGGAAACAACTTGTAGCTTCATTCCACACTCGTTTGAAGTTGAAAACAACTTGTAGTTTCATTTTTGGTTGTTTGAAATTGGAATCAACTTGTAGTTTCATTCTTGACTCGTTTGAGCTTGGAATCAACTTGTAGCTTTATTATTGACTAGATTGAAGTTGGAAACAACTTGTAGCTTCATTCCAGACTCGTTTGAAGTTGAAAACAACTTGTAGTTTCCTTTTTGGTTGTTTGAAATTGGAATCAACTTGTAGTTTCATTCTTGACTCGTTTGAGCTTGGAATCAACTTGTAGCTTTATTATTGACTAGATTGAAGTTGGAAACAACTTGTAGCTTCATTCGAGACTCGTTTGAAGTTGAAAACAACTTGTAGTTTCATTTTTGGTTGTTTGAAATTGGAATCAACTTGTAGTTTCATTTTTGACTCGTTTGAGCTTGAAAACAACTTGTAGCATTATTATTGACTAGATTGAAGTTGGAAACAACTTGTAGCTTCATTCCAGAGTCGTTTGAAACTGAAAATTACTTGTAGCTTCTTTTTCGGTTGTTTGAAATTGGAATCAACTTGTAGTTTCATTCTTGACTCGTTTGTGCACGGAAATAATTTTTAGCTTCATTATCGACTAGATTGAAATTGGAAACAACTTGTAGATTCAATCCAGACTCGTTTGAAGTTGAAAACAACTTGTAGCTTCATTTTTGGTTGTTTGAAATTGGAATCAAATTGTAGTTTTATTTTAGATTCGTTTGAGCTTGTAAACCACTTGTTGCTTCATTATAGACTAGATTGAAGTTGGAAACAACTTGCAGCTTAATTCCAGACTCATTTGAAGTTGAAAACAACTTGTAATTTCATTTTTGGTTGTTTGAAATTGGAATCAACTTGTAGTTTCATTCTTGACTCGTTTGAGCTTGAAATAAATTTGTAGCTTTATTATTGACTAGATTGAAGTTTGAAACAACTTGTAGCTTCATTCCAGACTCCTTTGAAGTTGAAAACAACTTGTAGTTTCATTTTTGGTTGTTTGAAATTGGAATCAAATTGTAGTTTCATTCTTGACTCGTTTGAGCTTGAAAACAACTTGTAGCTTTATTATTGACTAGATTGAAGTTGGAAACAACTTGTAGCTTAATTCCAGACTCGTTTGAAACTGAAAATTACTTGTAGTTTCATTTTCGGTTGTTTGAAATTGAAATCAACTTGTAGTTTCAATCTTGACTTGCTTGAGCTTGAAAACAACTTGTAGCTTCATTCCAGACTCGTTTGAAGTTGAAAACAACTTGTAGCTTCATTCCAGACTCGTTTGAAGTTGAAAACAACTTGTAGCTTCATTTTCGGTTGTTTGAAATTGGAATCAACTTGTAGTTTCATTCTTGACTCGTTTGTGCACGGAAACAATTTTAGCTTCATTATTAACTAGATTGAAGTTGGAAACAACTTGTAGCTTCATTTTTGGTTGTTTGAAATTTGAATCAATTTGTATTATCATTCTCGGCTCGTTTGAGCCCGAAAACAACTTGTAGCTTCATTATTGACTAGATTGAAGTTGGAAACAAGTTGTACTTCAATTTCAAACTCGTTTGAAATTGAAAACAACTTGTAGCTTCATTTTTGGTTGTTTGAAATTGGAATCAAATTGTTGTTTTATTATTGATTCGTTTGAGCTTGTAAACCACTTGGAGCTTCATATTGACTATATTGAAGTTGGAAACAACTTGCAGCTTAATTCCAGACTCATTTGAAGTTGAAAACAACTTGCAGCTTCATTCCAGAGTCGTTTGAAACTGAAAATTACTTGTAGCTTCATTTTCGGTTGTTTGAAATTGGAATTAACTTGTAGTTTCATTCTTCACTCGTTTGTGCACGGAAATAATTTTTAGCTTCATTATCAACTAGATTGAAGTTGGAAACAACTTGTAGATTCATTCCAGACTCGTTTGAAGTTGAAAACAACTTGTAGCTTCATTTTTGGTTGTTTGAAATTGGAATCAAATTGTAGTTTTTTTTGATTCGTTTGAGCTTGTAAAACACTTGGAGCTTCATTATTGACTAGATTGAAGTTGGAAACAACTTGCAGCTTAATTCCAGACTCATTTGAAGTTGAAAACAACTTGTAGTTTCATTTTTGGTTGTTTGAAATTGGAATCAACTTGTAATTTCATTCTTGACTCGTTTGAGCTTGGAATCAAGTTGTAGCTTTATTATTGACTAGATTGAAGCTGGAAACAACTTGTAGCTTCATTCCACACTCGTTTGAAGTTGAAAACAACTTGTAGTTTCATTTTGGTTGTTTGAAATTGGAATCAACTTGTAGTTTCATTCTTGACTCGTTTGAGCTTGGAATCAACTTGTAGCTTTATTATTGACTAGATTGAAGTTGGAAACAACTTGTAGCTTCATTCCAGACTCGTTTGAAGTTGAAAACAACTTGTAGCTTCATTTTTGGTTGTTTGAAAATGGAATCAAATTGTAGTATTTTTTGATTCATTTGAGCTTGTAAAACACTTGGAGCTTCATTATTGACTAGATTGAAGTTGGAAACAACTTGCAGCTTAATTCCAGACTCGTTTGAAACTGGAAATTACTTATAGTTTCATTTTCGGTTGTTTGAAATTGGAATCAACTTGTAGTTTCAATCTTGACTTGCTTGAGCTTGAAAACAACTTGTAGCTTTATTATTGACTAGATTGAAGTTGCAAACAACTTGTAGCTTCATTCTAGACTCGTTTGAAACTGAAAATTACTTGTAGCTTCATTTTCGGTTGTTTGAAATTGGAATCAACTTGTAGTTTCATTCTTGACTCGTTTGTGCACGGAAACAATTTTAGCTTCATTATTGACTAGATTGAAGTTGGAAACAACTTGTAGCTTCATTTTTGGTTGTTTGAAATTTGAATCAATTTGTACTTTCATTCTCGACTCGTTTGAGCCCGAAAACAACTTGTAGCTTCATTATTGACTAGATTGAAGTTGGAAACAAGTTGTAGTTCAATTTCAAACTCGTTTGAAATTCAAAACAACTTGTAGCTTCATTTTTGGTTGTTTGAAATTGGAATCAAATTGTAGTTTTATTTTGATTCGTTTGAGCTTGTAAACCAGTTGGAGCTTCATTATTGACTAGATTGAAGTTGGAAACAACTTGCAGCTTAATTCCAGACTCATTTGAAGTTGAAAACAACTTGTAGTTTCATTTTTGGTTGTTTGAAATTGGAATCAACTTGTAGTTTCATTCTTGACTCGATTGAGCTAGGAATCAACTTGTAGCTTTATTATTGACTGGATTGAAGTTGGAAACAACTTGTAGCTTCATTCCACACTCGTTTGAAGTTGAAAACAACTTGTAGTTTCATTTTGGTTATTTGAAATTGGAATCAACTTGTAGTTTCATTCTTGACTCGTTTGAGCTTGGAATCAACTTGTAGCTTATTATTGACTAGATTGAAGTTGGAAACAACTTGTAGCTTCATTCCAGACTCGTTTGAAGTTGAAAACAACTTGTAGCTTCAATTTTGGTTGTTTGAAATTGGAATCAAATTGTAGTATTTTTGATTCATTTGAGCTTGTAAACCACTTGGAGCTTCATTATTGACTAGATTGAAGTTGGAAACAACTTGCAGCTTAAT